>NC_048228.1:41559549-41682469 GCF_002007445.2 Ailuropoda melanoleuca | reverse complement strand
TAGAGACACAGAAGGGCAGTATATTATTCTTAAAGGATGTATCCAACAAATGGATATGACAATTATAAATATATATGCCCACAACAGGGGAGCAGAAAGATACACAAGCCAACTCTTAACCAGAATAAAGAGACATATAGATAAAAATACATTAATAGTAGGGGACCTCAACACCCCACTATCAGAAATAGACAGAACACCCTGGCAAAAACTAAGCAAAGAATCAAAGGCTTTGAATGCCATACTCGACGAGTTGGACCTCATAGATATATATAGAACACTACACCCCAGAACCAAAGAATACTCATTCTATTCAAATGCCCATGGAACATTCTCAAGAATAGACCATGTTCTGGGACACAAAACAGGTCTCAGCCAATACCAAAAGATTGAAATTATCCCCTGCATATTCTCAGATGACAACACTTTGAAATTGGAACTCAACCACAAGGAAAAATTTGGAAGAAACTCAAACACTTGGAGACTAAGAACCATCCTGCTCAAGAATGACTCGATAAACCAGGAAATCAAAAAACAAATTAAACAATTTATGGAGACCAACGAGAATGAATACACAACGGTCCAAAACCTATGGGATACTGCAAAGGCAGTCCTAAGGGGGAAATACATAGCCATCCAAGCCTCACTCAAAAGAATAGAAAAATCTAAAATGCAGTTTCTATATTCTCACCTCAAGAAACTGGAACAGCAACAGANAAAATACATAGCCGTCCAAACTTCACTCAAAAGAACAGAAAAATCTAAAATGCAGTTTTTATAGTCTCACCTCAAGAAGCTGGAACAGCAACAGAGGGACAGGCCTAACCCACTGACAAGGAAGGAGTTGACCAAGATTAGAGCAGAAATCAATGAATTAGAGACCAGAACCACAGTAGAGCAGATCAACAGGACTAGAAGCTGGTTCTTTGAGAGAATCCATAAAATTGATAGACCACTGGCAAAACTTGTCCAAAAACAAAGAGAAAGGACTGAGATTATTAAAATTATGACTGAAAAGGGAGAGGTCACGACCAGCACCATTGAAATTGCAAGGATTATTAGAAACTTTTATCAACAGCTATATGCCAAAAAACTAAACAATCTGGAAGAGATGGAGGCCTTCCTGGAAACCTATAAACTACCAAGACTGAAACAGGAAGAAATTGATTTTTTTAAATAGGCCAATTAATTATGAAGAGATTGGTCAGTGATAAACAACCNTCCAGGCCCAGAATTCCTGGGGAATTCTACCAAACATTCAAAGAAGAAATAATACCTACTCTCCTAAAGCTATTTCAAAAAATAGAAACAGAAGGAAAGCTACCAAACTCATTCTATGAGGCTAATATTACCTTGATCCCCAAACCAGGCAAAGACCCCCTCAAAAAGGAGAATTACAGACCGATTTCTCTAATGAATATGGATGCCAAAATCCTCAACAAGATCCTTGCTAATAGAATCCAACAGTACATTAAAAGGATTATCCATCATGACCAAGTGGGATTCATACCTGGGATGCAAGCATGGTTCAACACTCGCNAGTTCAATATTTGCAAATCGATCGGTGTCTTAGATTTTATCCAGAGGGACAAAGCCAAAAGTCATATGATTCTCTCAATAAATGCAGAAAAAGCATTTGACAAAATACAGCATCCTTTCCTGATTAAAACCCTTCAGAGTGTAGGAATAGAGGGTACATTTCTCAATCTCATAAAAGCCATCTATGAAAAGCCTACTGCAAGCATTATTCTCAATGGGGAAAAGCTGGAAGCCTTTCCCTTAAGATCAGGAACACGACAAGGATGCCCACTCTCGCCACTATTATTCAACATAGTACTAGAAGTCCTTGCAACAGCAATCAGAAGACAAAAAGGGATCAAAGGTATCCAAATCGGCAAAGAAGAAGTCAAACTGCCTCTCCTCGCAGACGACATGATACTCTATATGGAAAACCCAAAAGAATCCACTCCCAAACTATTAGAAGTTATAGAGCAATTCAGTAAGGTGGCAGGATACAAAATCAATGCCCAGAAATCAGTTGCATTTCTATACACGAATAACGAGACTGAAGAAAGAGAAATTAGGGAATCCATCCCATTTACAATAACACCAAAAACCATGCGTTACCTTGGAATTAACTTAACCAGAGACGTAAAGGACCTATATCCTAGAAACTATAGATCACTTTTGAAAGATATTGAGGAAGACATAAAAAGATGGAAAAATATTCCATGCTCATGGATTGGAAGAATTAACATAGTTAAAATGTCCATACTACCCAGAGCAATCTACACTTTCAATGCTATCCCGATCAANACAAACGTTACCTTAGAATTAATTTACCATAGATGTAAAGGATTTTTATTCTAGAAAATATAAATCACTCTTGAAAGACATTGAAGAAGACACAAAAAGATGGAAAAATATTCCATGCTCATGGATTGGAAGAATTAACATAGTTAAAATGTCCATACTACCCAGAGCAATCTACACTTTCAATGCTATCCCGATCAAAATACCGAGGACATTTTTCAAAGAACTGGAACAAATAGTCCTTAAATTTGTATGGAANGGATTAAGAAGTTGTGGTCCATATATACAGTGGAATATTATTCAGCCATCAAAAAGAACGAGTTCTCAACATTTGCTGCAACATGGACGGCACTGAAGGAGATAATGCTAAGTGAACTAATTCAAGCAGAGAAAGACAATTATCACATGGTTTTTCTCTCTTCTATTGACCATAAGAACTAGGAAGATCGGTAGGAGAAGAAAGGGATAAGGAAAGGGGGGTAATCAGAAGGGGGAATGAAGCATGAGAGACTATGGCCTCTGAGAAACAAACTGAGGGCTTCAGAGGGGAGGGGGTGGGGGAATGGGATAGACTGGTGATGGGTAGTAAGGAGGGCACGTATTGCATGGTGCACTGGGTGTTATACGCAACTAATGAAGCATCAAACTTTACATCGGAATCTGGGGATGTACTGTATGGTGATTAACATAAGATAATAAAAAAAAAAAAAGAAGTTGTGGTCCATATATACAGTGGAATATTATTCAGCCATCAAAAAGAACGAGTTCTCAACATTTGCTGCAACATGGACGGCACTGAAGGAGATAATGCTAAGTGAACTAATTCAAGCAGAGAAAGACAATTATCACATGGTTTTTCTCTCTTCTATTGACCATAAGAACTAGGAAGATCGGTAGGAGAAGAAAGGGATAAGGAAAGGGGGGTAATCAGAAGGGGGAATGAAGCATGAGAGACTATGGCCTCTGAGAAACAAACTGAGGGCTTCAGAGGGGAGGGGGGTGGGGGAATGGGATAGGCTGGTGATGGGTAGTAAGGAGGGCACGTGTTGCATTGTGCACTGGGTGTTATATGCAACTAAATGAATCATGGAACTTTACATCAAAAACCAGGGATGTACTGTATGGTGACTAACATAATATAATAAAAAATATTATTTTTAAAAAATAAAATAAAATTGTGAAAAATAAATAAATAAAAAGCTAGTTGCTTCAATATATAACCTGAGAAGATTTATGATCTGTAAAATACCTTTTCGTTAATCAGGTTACCACTAAATCTAATTAGATCTTCCCTCATTTGAATATTGTGGATTTTCAACTTCTAAAGAGTCCGTTATGGTTTTCAGCAACAGGCCAGACGAGGTGTACTGATTCTCCTCACATCACCAACATAACAAAATGCTGGATAAAATACAAGCCCCAAATTAGTTTACATATCTGAGTAAATATAAATTAGAAAGATCAATCTTAAGTGCCTGAAATGAAGCAGGAACTCAAAGCCAAAGATGTAAGTAAAGAAGCAGATACCATGGGTCTGGAGGGCAGACCCAGGAAAGATTGCACAGAAAATCAGGTCCTGGAACAAGCTTTCTACATGATAGGAAACCCATGAGGAAAACAAACAAACAAACAAACAAACAAACAAAAAAACCTCCACCCAACAGCACAGGCAAATGAGGAAATAATTTCAATCTAGATCCTAGGTTAGAAAAAAAGTATCCTTGAATAATTAAAACCCCAAGGTGGAACCATACTTGGGTATATTTCTGAATTTAAAAATATATATTTGTTTTATTTTTTGTCATAGACATATACAAATACACAAACAGACCTACTAGAGATGCCAGAAAGAGACCACACATACAAAGATATAAGGCACAGATCACATTAAGAATATCAGAAGAAATGAGATAGAATAGCCAATGAATTCTGGTAGGCATGTTTGATTACCCATAAGAAAAAATAAGATAAACTTAGATCTCTATCTCACACCATACCCAAAAATACATTCCAGATAGATCAAAAACACAAATATAAAAATCCCAAGTCTTTCAAAAAATATAGGAAAATATTTATGAAATTTGATTAGGAATTATAGTATAAAAGGCACAAACCACAAAGAAAGGGATTGGGAAAATTGGAATGGTAGACTGCACCACTGTGAAAATATATGCTGTCCCTCCCTACCAGGTTCAAGTGTGGGAGATTGTATACCCTTACCCCATGTCACTTGCTTTCACCAATGAAATGAGGGTATAGTGATATGTGCCACTTGCAAAGAGAAGCTTAAGAGATCTCTTGTGGGTGTATAGATTCTCTTTTCTCTCTTCCATAAGAACAGCCATGTCCAAGATAGGAGCCACTTCTTCATCTGTAGTCCCTAAAGTGAAGATATGGAGCAGACAGAGCCTGTCAACCTATGTGAATATGAGTGAGAAATTAAGTTTGGTTGCAGTAAACCCTGAGATTTGGGAGTTTTGTTATCTCAGCATGATTTTTTTTTATAAAGATTTTATTTATTTATTTGACAGAGAGAGAGAGACAGCCAGTGAGAGAAGGAACACAAGCAGGGAGAGTGGGAGAGGAAGAAGCAGGCTCACAGCGGAGATGGAGCCTGATGCAGGGCTCAATCCCAGGATCCTGGGATCACGCCCTGAGCCAAAAGCAGACACTTAACAACTGAGCCACCGACGCGTCCCTCAGCATGATTTAACTTAAGCTGACTGAAACACTTAGCCACATTCAAATATAAAAACTCTTGTATATATGTACATATATATGTATATATGTAAATGTGTGTGTATATATAGATATGTAAAAGATTCCATAGGCAAAAGATAGGTATCGATGTTTTCAACGTATATAGTCAACAAAGAAATTAGTATGTGGAAAACATAAAGAATATCGACCAGTCAATAAGAAAAGGAAAACAACTCAAGAGGAAAAAACAGGCAAAGAATATGAATGGCTATCTTGCAAAAATAAAAAACTAAATGGTCTATAAATATATGAAAACAAACCCACCTCAACCTCATGAAAAAAAGAGATATATATCTACCTACCTATAGCAGTTAACTTTGGGGAGAAAGGAAATGAGATAAGTTGTGAGGGTTCACTGTATCTGTAATATGTATTTTTTAACTGTTATTGAAACAAATTTGGTAAAAAATATTGACATTTGTTAAATCACGTGGTGAATAGTAACAATGTTGAGTTTTACTGAAGCCTGTGATCAGGGAAAATGGTGATGGTTGAAGAAATCTCCCTACCCACTCTTTTGTGTTCAGGGAAAATGGCTTACTGCAAAGAACCACTGGTCTCCATTTATACTAGATACGACTCACAGATGCCCCCTTGTTTATTTTAGATTCAGCCAGATACAGATCTTCCAAATTGCCATTCTTGGCTTCATAAATGCTTAGCTGAACTGCTTGTCCCAACCAAACAGTGAGAACAAAATGCCTGTTGATCAAACTGTGGTTAAGCCTCTCTCCTTGTCCCAGGTCCCTGAACTTCTGCCAGCAGACAACTCTTCCTTCACAACACCAACCTCAGAAGAGACTGGCCTCAGGGTAGAATGTTCTCTAATCTACTATGACGTTTTGCTAGTCTTTCATCCCACTTCCCCACACCTTTCTACAAAACAAAGTCCCTTTTTGCCTAACTCTTGAGATGCCCGCAGATCTTATGGTCAAGACATTCTCTCTAGTGCAACAGTTCCTTTCCCTATCTTGCAACAGTCCTCTCACATAAAGCCTCTCCTTACTAATTTTGGATTTGTTTTTTATTTGACAGTCCAGATACATGTACTTTTTTTGCATTTTGAATATTTCATCATACAAAGCAGATTCTGAAGAACTTTTTTTGCATTTTGAATATTTCATCATACAAAATAGATTTTGAAAAACCCTTATTAAATAGAAAAAGTAGTTGACTAAAAAGTTGGAAACAAGTGTTTTTCAAAACGTCTTGATAAAAACAGCAATAGAAGATGTAGGATTAAGAATTCCTGATTTAACCAGGCTGGTCAGGGAACTCATATGAAATACCAATGAAGGAACAGAGAAAGTTAAATCTGGGAAAGAAAAGATTCAAAGAGCAGAGCAGCTGCCTTCTGATATAGGAAGGGTTGTTATGTGGGAAATGGAATAGGAAGTTCCTATGTGTTGCCATTAAGTAGAAGCGTGATTAAAAAAAAACAACAGTAGAAGTGTGATCGGTAAACAAAAGTTTTAGAAAGACTTCAGCACAATCTAATAAAGAACTGTCTAACAGAGTGGTCCAAAGGTGGAATGGGCCACCTTGCAAGTCACGAGCACTTCATCAGCACCAGTGTCCAGACATGAGCTGTATGAACACTTAGAACACAAGTATTGAATAGTTGTTGGACCATGTAACCAGACAGCTTCTGGATCCTATGATTCTGTGCACTGGACAGAGAGCACCTGAGTGAACTTTAAGAACCAGGCCATCACTTATTGCCAAGATTTTCCAATTGCCAATGATTTCCAGTCTTGTTAAATGAAGGTAGCAGAAAGAAGGTAGCAAATACCTTCCACTGGGAGATACATGCTTTAAGAATTTTTTTTTTTAAAGAGAAGGAGCAAAATCAAAACAATACGCAAAAGCATTCTTTCGTCAGAATGGGCACATAGAAAGAAACAAAATAAACTCTTAACTCCCAAACACCAGATGTAGCTATGCTTCTGTCTTTAATAGTACTGCATCCATCTTAGAGCTTTTATAAGACTAAGAAAACTGTAAAAAAAAAAAAAATGTGAACTCTCCACCGAATTATGCAATGACTGAATGTTAGGGCAATGAGAGGCTTTTTCTGAAAAAGTCATAACAGGAAACTGAAAGACTGTATCAATCAATCCAACATAATCTAGACAATACAAGGTTCTGGAATAGCAAAAGAAAATGATAGCTGATTTAAGAGTTAAGCAACTCTTTTAGACAAAGGGAAAAAAAACTGTTTTGCAGATTTTTCTGTCAATTACTTTCATATTCCAGCCTCCATGACCATGAAAGCCACACAAGGGGTATAATTATATTTCACAGAAGCTTTTAAATCTACCCTTAATATAAAGCAGCCAACAGAGGAAATTATATTTAATAAGACATCTGGCTTCTAAATGAAGATGCATCTATTTTTATTCTAAAATAATTTGATTTGTAATCGAAACACAAAATTGATGTCATTTGGAGTTTCCTGTCCCAGAGAATTATATTTACAAAGAAAATATCAGAATATTTTCATGGTGCAAGATTATGCTTTTATGACAAGTCTGAATAGATATTTTGACATTAACATTTTCTAGGAGAATTTAACTTCTTTTTATTCATGAGATTATGTTTGTCTTCACTAAAATGAGTAACATAGGATATTTGCTTTATCCTATGATGTCTTTTTATTTTAATATTTATCTATTTCCTAATGTTTTTAATCTGTTTTCTCCAAAGTTAATGTTTTTACTTATACCTCCTTCTGTTAAATAAAATTTCTTCACCTGTTTGCTTGTTACCCCGCCCGCCATTTTTCTCCTCCTTTCCTTTTCTCTCATCTGTCTCTTATTCCTTTTTTATTCTGTCTTCGCAACCAAAAGGATTTGTAACTGTGTGGTACCAAAGGAAAGAACTAAGTGTTAGTGGAACCAGTTATTTTGCATACAGAAAATCCTCCTTTAAGGAAAGACCAAAAAAGATTTTTAAAAATATATCATAGAAGATAGTTAAAAGGTGAATTGAAAAAATAATAAAAGAATGCCAAAATAAGCCAAAGTGAAAGTCAGGCTACTCAAAATCTAGCAATTAAGATTAGTGGCTATTGCATTTACCAAAACAAAACAAATTATAAGTTCTATTTTTACTAAAATACTTACCGATGCTTTAATACCAATTAAAAATTAAAATATTTAGTGCTTAAGAGTACAGATGCAATAAAAATTTGATACTATGGGGAAATTATCATTAAGAAAAAGTTATTTCATAAGTGTCCAATTGATCTAGTCTTAGAAAATAAGAGATTAACCCATGAAAACTGAATCTAGTGAAAGCCTATACCCAAAGCAATCTCTTCTCAAAATATTTGGTCTCTTATTGTCTTCTTTAAATTATACATACAGTTATTCCTGAGTTTATCTGAAAAATAAAAATACATTTATAATTTAAAATAAAGCTGATTTTATGAAAAAAGGTTGTTTCCCCAAAATATGAGATATTTTACCACATCATTCCTGTTATCATATATGCTACAATACAAATTTCGTAATCAAATGGAGTATATTTGTTAGCACACTGAAATGCAGCTGGCTCAATTAAAATGCCTGAATGTTGCTTTTTGCCTGCAGCAGAAATTGTTACATAATTACTACAATGCATCTGCTATATTTTTACTTTTTTGTTGTTGTTGTTGTTAAAGATGAATCCAGGTGATTTCTGGAAAACTCTCTAATATGAATCAAGAAGGATAATTATAGAAAGTAAAAATGTGAATAAAGTATGTGGAAC
This sequence comes from Ailuropoda melanoleuca, assembly GCF_002007445.2. Classification (NCBI taxonomy): domain Eukaryota; kingdom Metazoa; phylum Chordata; class Mammalia; order Carnivora; family Ursidae; genus Ailuropoda; species Ailuropoda melanoleuca. The sequence continues at coordinate 41,673,643 of NC_048228.1, read as the reverse complement.
TCAAGAATTTTGTCTTTGAATGAAATTAGTCAATTGCTTTTCAATAGTTTAGGGATTTTGTGGTAGTTATTGAGAAAATTTCATAGCAACATTCATCAAAAATAAACCAATTGCCATAATAAACAGTGTCATAATAAACTTACTGTATGTATCAAATCGAGTATAGGAAAATCAAATTAAGTTCAGGAAGACTCAAAATCGAGTACAGGAAGCTGAAGTGCATTATGTATCAAATTCTAATTTCAGCTGTTTTTAATCTTTAAATTGATGAACGTTCCAAATTAAAGAGGTTTCCTTTTTAGAAAAATAGAACTCTGAGAAATATACAAACTTATCTTGATAATAGGAGTTTAGTTTGTTTAAACACTTTTTTCCAGTAGGCTAATATTATGTCTTCTATAATCTTATTTTCCCACAATATTTTTAAACTAATAAAAACAACTCTAAATGGTATTTATGGATCTTGGTAAGAAATCTTCAAATACAATGGCTTAACAGGTATATTCAATTATCCACTTGTGAACATCTGAGAGCAGTGGTTTTGGCATTTTACTTATACAATGAGGTTTAAAAAAAAGTTACAGACTACAAAGAACCGATAAAGTGGGAGATTGGAATACAAGGTTAAATTCAGAAATGTGTAAAACATTATATACATAACTACATAGGGAGAAAATAGTCCTTGGCATTTTTCAGAGGAAATAATGTCATTTCTGAATCACTTATATTTGGCAATGGAAATACTGTTTCTTCAGACATTCTGTCTAGGACCTATGAAAACTTTGAAGTCTTTCTAAAATGTTTTGCTTGGAAATAGTGACCTTAAAATATGTTGAAACCACAAGCGTTGTATTTCTCTTTGGAAGGAGTCAAAACTGGCCATATTTCAACAGATATCACATAACAACCATAGATGTTACCTTAGAACAACAGAACTGAGTTTTACAAAAAGAGGAAATGACTTTTACAAAAAACTGTGTTAAGTTTTCTTAATTGTTAAGAATTCTACTCAAACTGAATACATATAGTTTTTTTATTTAAAAAGAAAAAAAAATATCAAAGGACTCAAAGGCAGAAAGTACAGTGAGACTTCCATAGCCAAGTCTTAGAAATTGGAATGAGATCAGGAAATAGTCTTTCCTCCTCCACTCCCAGCCTAGTTTTTTCTGCTCCTTCACTCCCATGACCCAAACACAGCCATGCCTCCCAGCCTTAGCAAATTTATCAACTCATCTGCATTTCTGTGTCCAAATTACAAACCCTCATTAGAGAGAATCTAAACTGGCCCAATCTCAACAATGCTTTGGTTCTCCCTTGTTCTGATGTCTGCCCCTGGCCCACTAGCTGAGGTCAGTGAGGGGCAGGGATTTGTATTATATCTGTAACTGCCAGAACTCCCCTTTCCCTCTGGAAAGGGAAAACTCCCAGAGAAGTGAGGTAGTTTGGGCAACCAGTAATGCTATCTCCCAGAGATAAATGCCATTAACAATCCAGTCTGGGTGTGCCTTGGTGGCTCGGTTGATTGAGCGTCCGACTCTTGACTTCAGCTCAGGTCATGATCTTAGAATCCTGGGATTGAGCCCAGCATCAGGCTTGATGCTCAGCACAGAGCTTGTCCCTCTCCCTCCGCTCCTCTCCCAGCTCATGCTCTCTTTCTCTATCTCTAAAATCAATCAATATAATCTTGAAAAAAAAATCCAGTCCGGTCCTACATATGTTTCTATGTATATATATGTGCCTTGTTATTCATAAACGGAATCATGCACTACATATTATTTAGCAATTTTTTAAACTTTACACTGTGTCTTGTACTTATTTCCACCAGGAATTCAATCTTATTCATCTTTAAGGTTTTTGGTATATCATTGACACTCAGTTATTTGTTAGAGCTGAATGAAGCAGTTATAAACCTACATTTGATTATTTTTCTGGTTAACATGGAAAGTTTTAAAGGTTCTTGGAGGGCAATCTCTAGCAGAGATTAAACAATGTTAACATAGCTTGCATATACAATAACCAAGACCTCCGGAGACCAAATGCACAATGTTACAATTGATACACTGTTTTGAAAAACAAAACATTTAATTTACTTATTATTATATAATGAAATGAAACCCAAGTGAAATACTTAAATTGGAGAACTCAGCAGCTGTCCTTCAAAAACATAGATATGTCCAAACATGATTCAGCAAGTTCCATTACCTATTATCTGTACCAGAACACACTGAGAGTATTTCTTGCACCAAATATCATACTGGTCATGAAAATATGTCTCTTCTGCCTTCATCATTACCCTTGACCACCTTACCCCCCTGCACCCCAGGTTTAATTCACAAAACTAGAAAGGGTGCTGAAGACAGAGTATTGACTAATATAGTACTTGACGCAAAGTGAGCATTCCAAAGAAGCTTGAGTGAACACATAAATGAAGGTATAAATAAATGAGCGAACACATTGTGACAGCTGTTCAGGAGCCTTTGTAAATACCCCCCTTCCACGCTGGCACAAGATGAAGAAAACAAACCTTTGAAAATAGAGATGATAAAACTTGTAGCCACTGGCATTAAAATCCAATCACCATAATCCCTTCCCAAATTCAATGGGTTAAACACAGCTTGGAAGCTGCAGAATTGTTACTATGAAAGTTGTGAAAGTGGGGGAGTAAAAACCTTTCCCACTGTTACTCCCACCTCTACACTTCTACAATTTGCAGCCATCACCCCTCTTGTTTATCCCCTAATTAGTCTCCATTAAAAATATGTGGTGAGGTTCTTGCCCTTTATTTGAATGTTGACCCTAGCTGTGACATATAATAAACCTTCCGGAAGTCTCTCTCTTGGAGTGAGTTAAGTGCTTAAGGAGGCTTATTTGTTCTCAAGGTTGAGCGACCACTTAAGTCCATTACAATGGAAATAGTTTGAAGGCAAGTGTGAACTGCTAGAAACAGGTGCCTAAGATAACAAGGTTGTCTTACAATTTTAAGAGGGCAAAAAATTCAAATTAGCCCCATGAAACCATATGTTGAAAACCACCAACCTGACAAGTTCAACTCTGGACTGTTTGATTCTCTATGTTCTTGGCACTTTTGAGTTACTTTCTTTCACTACTTTAAAGTCAAGTGGAAGTAAATCATGAAGTTTTAGTAGTTCTACAGGGAAAGCCAAAGGAATAGAATGAGGGTAATGAAAGAGAAGGGGGAAATACTGCAATTTTTAGAAACCAAACTCCTCCAAAATTTTAAAATTTATTTCACAATACAATTAAGCATGATTTCAGGGAGAGGATTCATTCTAAATGATGTAATGCTGGCCTTGTTTATTCACAAAAAGTCTTACTAGCTTAAAAATAAATTATAATGGGTATTAAGGAGGGCACTTGTGATGAGCACTGGGTGTTATTTGTAAGTGTTGAATCACTAAATTCTACACCTGAAACTAATAGTACACTGTATGTTAACTAGAATTTAAATAAAAACTTGGAAAGAGGGGGAAAAAAGAAGAAAAAAAATTTAATAAATTATAAAATACATTATTTTTGCTGAATTGTACACTCCTGCCTAATTCATTTATAGGGAGATAGGATCGATGGACATTGTTTTATGTCCCCTCTGTGTCTAACATAGTGGTAGGTGATTGTGAAATGGTAAGTTGAAATTTTATAATGATACCCAAAGCTTAGTGCTACTAGATTTCATTTCAAACAATAGACCAAGAAAATAAATCCTACTTGCAGAAAACAATGCTATATTAAGTCAGTGTCCTAAATACTACACTCCTCTTTGCCTTTACCTTTTTACCCTCATTTCTACTTGTTGAGAGCAAGAGACAGTGACAGGGAGAGGGAGAGACAGACAGAGAGAAAGCTCCTGCCATCCTGAAATACCGCGCTTTATTCTAACAATGAGAATCTATTACCTATTGACCTTCCTCTTCCAATAAGCACTATTTTGACAAAAGAAATGACCTGAAGCATCTACAAATTACAAAGCACTAACTCAGTCAACTTTGGGACTAAATCATAGCAGACTTTTTAACTCCTTACCATTAAATCTGCTCATTCTGCCAGAATGTGTTGTTGAAATTTTACGCATGGAGCCCAAGAGAAGAAGGCACAGTGCTCTAGCACTCTTGGTTATGTCTAGGATAACAACCTAATGATGGATAGAGGTATGAAAATTAAGATAAAATAAATTCTTGCTACCTAACAGAGATTTGAGTTTATTCAATTTTTTGTTCAACTGATACTTTTTGCATTTTTTGTGGAGGGCATGAGATGTTCAGCTTTCCAAAGAGCTAATTCTTGGATTTGGATAGTGCAAGAAAGAATTCTAGCTGTTACAGCAGGGGTTAAAATGTGCAAATGCCTGCGGCAATTCACTCTCTGACTAAGCTGTCAAAACATTTAAATTGTGTCCCTGTCAATCCTCCCTTTCTCCTCCACCCTCTCCCTGCAGGGGCTCCCAGCACTGAATCTTTGTCAAAAGGGAAGACACAGTCAGATTAACAAAGTACACCTTTCTAAAAGATTGCCACCTTTTTTGTGTTGCTTGTCATGTTTATTTATTTCTGTCATTTTTGTATAATCCTTGCTGATTCTTTTTAGTTTGATTTAGTGGAAATGTCCATATTTCAGGTTAGTTAACAACTTAACAAAAGACATTGCGTTTGGTTAGTGATTGTGCTTAAAAAAAAAATCCAAATAACTGGAGACTGTCACTGTGTCTGAACCATGAGGAAAACAAGCACTTTGCAGAATCACTTTGTAAGTACTTCCAACTGGTAAGTGAGAACGTAGAATAAACTGTAGCAGAGAGACTTCACTTAACATGTCGCTGAAATACTGAAATGTGTACAGAGGGACAAAGGGCAATACAAAGAAGGCTGAGCCACAAAACATCACCTTAAAATTATAAATAATTAAATAAATATTATTAAAATAGATATGTCATATAATAAACATATCGTGCAAAATTATTAAAATGTTAGAAAATATTTATTATTAAGTACCTGCGAAGAACCAGGCTCTATCCCTCTAATTTTTGCATTTAATCTTCACACATCTGGCATTCACTGAGTGCCTACACTGTGCTAAGTCCTGGAATACCAAATGAAAGACACAATCTTCGTCCCTCCAGTAGCTCACAGTCTAGGGAGGGGAAAATGACCGGTAAACAGTTGTGAAATGAGGTTCCATGGACCCATGCACATTTACAAAGGAATCTAAGAAAGGAAGTCCAGCCATGATTGGAGGACTTGGAGATATTCACTAAATACTGCTTTGTAAAAAAAAAAAAAAAAAAAAAAAAAAAAAAAAGGCGGGGGTGGGGGGAGCGGGGGAATCCCAGCCTTAAAGAATAAGAGCCAGAAGAGAAAATGCTTGGGCAGGAACAAGAGAAAGAGGAAAGCTTTTTCAGGCCAAGGAAGCAGCGCTACAGAGGCAGAGAATTTCGAGAGAGCAATGCACATTTGGGGGAATTGCAAGTGATCATTATTAAAGTTCAGGCTGGAAGATGAGGGGAGGAGGCATTAATGCAAGGCTTGGTGTGCCATGCTAAAGAGTGTGGGCTATTCCCTGGAGGCAGAGGGAGAACAACGCGATTTTTAAGCAGAGTAGCTAAGAAACTGCATTTTTAATCTAGAAATAATGGTAATCATAGATATCCTTTACCGAGTGCTCTTGTGTGACATTCATTGTATGTTATTCATTCTTTTTTTTTTTTTTAAGTAGGCTCCACACCCAATGCGGAGCTTGAACTCACAGCCCTAAGATCAAGAGTCACATGCTCTACGGACTGAGCCCACCAGGTGCCCCTATATTATTCATTCTTATTTAACTCTCTTTACCATGTTATAAGTAAGCATTATATCCTCATTTTATAGATAACTGATGCTCAAAAACTTTAAGAAACTTGCCCAAGTTTATCTAGCAGTTAAGGGCAGAGGCTAAATTTCACAATGTTCTCACTTTCCCACCCTAGCTCTCAAAATAAGTATTGTCATGTGGTTAGGAGCAGGTGTTGTGGAGACCAACGGACTGGGCCTGAAGTCCCTGCCACACTCTCTTTGTGACTGTGCGACTGTCTCTTGTGCTTCATTTCATCATCCATAAAATGGGGATAATAAAATCCACCCAAAGATAAATGAAGATAAATAAGGTGGTACACAAAGCAGTCAGCACGAAGCCTAGCCCACAACGTAATGCTAACCATCAGTAGAGCATGCACTAGACCAGCCGCCGTGCTTGAGCGCGTTTTATACAGCCACGTAAGTCTTCGTAAGAACCAGACAAGATGGGCATTATCTTCATTTTATAGATTTAAAAAAAGAAAGAAACCTGAAACTTAAAGAAATTCAGTCACTTGCAAAAAAGAAATACAACTAAACAGCAGAGCTGCTTCTGCTCTAAAGTCTAAACTCTTTTTCGTAAGGCAGAATACAGCGTACCAGAAACAGTCTCTTGTGCACTATACAGGATAAATTAAAGAGATAAGATAGGAGGCAGGGGGTAGAATATTTTAAAGGCTTTTGTATAAATCCAAGAGAAATATGTCAAGAGTCTGAATTAAGTTAATGGTTATGTGGAGTAAAATAAGTGAGTTAAGAGATATTGACAAGATTGACTGAATAAGACTGGGGTGGCAGACTGCATGTTGAGAAGTAAGGGAGAGAGTTCAGGAGGACTTTCTGGTTTTTGGTTTGGGTCACTGGGCAGATGCTAGTCCTAAGATAAGAAGCAATATGGGAAAATTGGAATTGGAGATGTCTTGGAGAATTTTTATTGACTGAATGAACAAATAAATATTTTCAATTTTGGAATGTGTTAAGTTCACTTATGTTCAATATCTAAAAAAGATAAGCAGTAGTCTAGGAAATATTGGACAGAATTCTGTACTAAAGAAAAAGGGAATATAACTAGGTAGTCTAAATCACTGCATGTGTAAATGGCATTTCTAGAGACTAAAACAAAAATAGAAGATCAATGACAGAACTTTGGAATTAAGGAAGAACATTTTTTCCACTGGACTCAAATTAATACGTGGAGGAATTCCACTAGAGTAGTGTTCTTGGGCTATTTCTCCACTTATTATATCCCACAGGGTGAGCTGTACAGAAGGAACTGAGGATGTAGCCTCTCTCTTTGACTGTCAGCCTCTCTTCAGGGCATTCATTGTCCCTGCTCCCCAGTGTCTCAAACTGTGACTAGAAGAGGGAGTTTAATTCCACAGCTAAGTATTTCATAGTGTATTGTAAATACCCATTCAAAGACACATTTTATAATTAGTTTTATCAGTGATGAAGGTGGGTCTTTATCTCTATATGTTTAATTCCTCAACTGATTTTAAACTTAGGAGATAAAGAAAGAAGTGCTGTTTGTGGAGTCTCTAAAACCCACATAGCTGGGAAACCCAAAACTAAAGCAGCAAGGGAAAGAAAAGGAGTCCATGAGGAAAGAGAAGAATGTACAGTAAGAAACATAGGAAGAAAACCAGGAGAGAAGACTGTTATCAAAATCAAAGGAGGAAGAATCTTAAAAAAGTGGAATGGCCAATAGTGTCAAGGGCTATGCAGAGGTCAGGTAGTATAAGATTCAAAACTAGTCTACCAGACTTGGTAATTGAGAATAGGTTCAAGGGAATGACAGAAACAGAAATATCATAATACACAGAATATAGTAGATAGGTTACACTGACGGTCCCAATTTTTTATGCCTCCTTCTATTCCTGCCCTCTAGTAGGGCCCCCTCCCCAAACTGATAGTTGGCCTGATCATGTGACTTGCTTTGCCCATTGCGACATTAGGAAATATGAAGGAAGCAGAGGCTTTAAAAAGTGCTTTCATGTTTCAGCTTTCCCTCTTGAACCCTTCCCACCACCACAGGAACACTGCCAGGTTAGCTGTCTGGAACGATATGAAACACTCTTTGTGGAGTCAAGTTGAGCTGCCCGAGCCAAGGCCATCGTAGACCAACTAGCCCTCAGGCAATCCAAAAGCTGACCACTAACAAATGAGCAAGCTCAGTCAAGATCAGCCAAGTCCAACCACCTATAACGTCATGAGGAATAATAAACGCTTGCCACCTCAAGCTACTAAATTTTGTGGCGGTTTATTAATAATAACAGCTAACCAGTATAGAGTAAGGTACAAAAAAGCAAGCTATATTAGGCTGTTGTAACAACCTGGCCTCAGAAGCTCAACCAGCCTAATTATCTTGCTTTTACTTCTGAGTCTCCTTAATTTCTTATATTTATAGTACATCTCCCCTAAACCAGTCCCTCCTTATAAATTTGACAACCATCATAGACTGCTTTCTAGCTTCTCAAGCCAGCATTCCTTCCCCCTATTTCAGATTCTGACTATGTGCAAGCCCTTGACTTTTTTCGACCTAGACTGAAGAGTGCATTTACAGTCTGGACCCTATCTCTGCCCCTACCTAAACTCTTCACTAGAGGATTACATCAGAATATAAAAAACAAAAATCAAAAGAAAACAACAGCTCTTCAATAGAGATGATAGGGAAAATAGAGAGGAATGAGAGAGGACACAGGTATGTTTGGTCCTGAGCGGGAAGAAAGGGGAGGACTGGACAGACAGCAACAAACTTACTAGCATACGGGATGATTAGTTTTTATTTGTTTGAGAGAGAGTGAGCACAAGCAGGGGGGAGGGGCAGAGGGAGAGGCAGACTCCCTGCTGAGCAGGAAGCTCGGTGCAGGAGCTCCATCCCAGAACCCCAAGATTGTGACCTGAGCTGCAATGAGTTTCAAAAGCGGTATCAAGAGCTTCATGGGAGATTTGAAGGATAGTAGGTGTTATGGACTAACTTATGCCCCCTCCCCACCAACAAACTCATATGTTGAAGCCCTAACCCTCAATATCCCTTGCAGAAAGGGCCTTTATGGAGTTAATTAAGTTTAAATGAGGTCAAAGGGTGAGTCTCTAATCCATCAGGACTTGTGTCCTCATAAGAAGAGGAAGAGACACCAGGCATGCATGAGCAGAGAGGAAAGGTCATGCGAGGACACACAAGAATGTGGTGATCTACAAGCCAGGGAAATAGGCCTCACTAGAAACCCACCCTGTAGACACTTTGATCTTGGACTTCCAGCCTCCAGAACTGTGAGAAACAAATTTCTGTTGTTCAAGTCACCCAGTCGATAGTATTCTGTTATGGCAGCCCTAGCAGGCTAACAGAATAGGCTATAGATTTTAGGTTCAGGAAGAGAGAGTAGAGGAGGGAAAAGAAAACAACAACAACTAAAACTTAATGGCCAGAGAAACAAATTAACACAACTGTATTTTAAATGAATAACCATGTCAAGGGTAGGGGAGGAGAAATAACACACAGAAGGGGGAAAAAATGAACCAATCCAAGGAAATTTTGAGCACAGCATTTTGACTTTATACCCATAATCTAGGGAACAAAAGAACTGCAAGCAAACAAATCTTGAACTCTTTCTGGTAGTTTGTTTTCCATTGTGATATTACTGCAGCAATTTGAAACTATTTTGTGGGTATTGTAAGACTGAGAAGATGAATAATATGATGGTGTCCCTGGGAGCCATGTTCCAACTTTGGAAAAGAAAGAGATAAAATAATGGAATGAAGTAGCCAAAGAAAGCCCTGCAATTATCATAATAAAGATTAACTCAGGGTGCTTGGGTGGCTCAGGGGCTTAAGCAGCTGCCTTCGGCTCAGGTCATGATCCTGGGATCCTGGAGTCCCACATTGCAGCTCCCTGCTCAGTGGGGAGTCTGCTTCCCCCTCGGCCCTTCCACCCCCGCCCCCACTCTCATGTGCTCACTTGCACTCTCTCTCTTGCAAAATTAATAAATTAAAAATCTTAAAAAAAAAAAAAAAGATTCATTCAGACAAGAATTACATATGGATACAAAATCCAGGAGGAAAATTTTGATAAGAAGCAGGATATGTGCATAGCACCAAAGTATTTCCCCACAGATCAGTTAGTGGTTGAAAGAGGGAAATAGTAACTATACAGTGGAGAAACCAGAAAACACTTTGATTAGGTGATCAAATTAACATCACCAGTAAGGGGAAGGCAGACATTGTATGCCACCGGTTGTGGTACCCTAAGAAGGACACACTGCTGATGTCATATGCATCTAGGGACATGTGATCTGAGTCCAATCATCAGGAAACACCAGACAAACCCAAAGTAATGAATATTCTATAAAGTAATTGTCTTGTATTCTTTGAAAATATCAGTATCATCAAAGATAAAGAAAAACTGAGGAAATCTTTCATATTTGAATACTAAAGAAATAAGACAACAAATTGCAATATGTGATCCTGAACTGAATCTCATATTGGAAGGGGAAAAGTGCTATAAGAGACATTATGAGGGCAACTGACAAATTGGAGTATGAACTGTAGACTGGATAAAAATATTGTTTCAATGTTAAATTTCCTGAATTTGACAACTGTACTGTGGCAATGAAAGACAATATTATTTTTCTTAGGAAATACACAATAAAGTACTAAGAGGTCAAAGGGAATGACATTACAACCTACTTACAAATGGTTTATAAAAATAAATTAAAATGACATATATTTGGAAAGAACAAGAGACAGTATAATAAAGCAAACACGGCAAAGCGTTCAAAATTGTTAAATCTGGATAAAGAGTATCTGGGGCCCTCTATTATTATTTCAACTTTTTTATATGTTGGAAATAATTTCAAATTAAAACTTAAAATCAAACAAAGGTACTGCTCTGGTAGGGGATATTGATAACAGGAAGGCTATGCCTCTGTGAGGGCAAGGGGCTCATGGGAAATCTCTGTAGTTTCTTCCCAGTTATGCTGTGAACCTAAAACTGCTCTAAAAAAATTCAGTCTTAACTTTAAAAAACATCAATGAACAAACACAAAAGACAAGAGAGGTACAGGAATTCTGGGTCCCTGCCTTAATTTTAAGGTAGATTGCTCAACAGCCTAAGCGACAGATATTTTTGGATATTATTGTCCTCGTTTTACTGAGAGTAAATTGGGATTCAGAGGCCTCAAGATCTGATGGTACCTAGCAAAGAGAAGATGAGGCGCAGGTAAGGAGAGAATGAGCCAAGTTCTTCCCTCTGCTCCACTTGCCATCCTAATTCAGTCCCTTGATAGATGAGTTTACTGCAGGAAAAGCAGCTCCCTCACACTGTTTCACCACCTCTTCCCACATCTGAAATGATGCTCTGCTCAGATCATTAATCTTCTCATTAAAGTTCCTGCATGCACAATTCTGTAATATTGGCCACATACATTGTCCTTTTATTTTCTTGACATGGCTGACGAAAAACAACCCATTGTAAGATGTCTACTCCTAGCACAATTCTCCCCAACAATAAGGGAAATGATACTTTTTTATCAATGTCTGGTTTCAGCTTTAATAAGTGTGACTTCTGGTCTTCTCAAGCTCCTTGCATCCAATCTTATGAATTGGGTAATACCCTGTAACCCAGTTTTCCTAATAGGAGGGTAATACTAGATCTAGATTACTGGACTGAGTTGAAATACTATCCAGAGCTAAATTTTGTGCAACATATAAAACTTTTTGCAGGGTGCTTGGGTGGCTGAGTTGGTTGAGCATCTGCTTTGGCTTGGGTCATGATATCAGGGTCCTGGGATGGAGCCCTACATTGGGCTCCCTGCTCAGCAGGGAGTCTGCTTCTCCCTCTGCCCCACCCCACTCATGCTCTCTCTCTCTCTCTCAAACAAATAAATAAAATCTTTAAAAAAAACACTATTTTTGTAACACATACCCCAAGTCATGCACACTTCTTTCCTGTACTAGCTTTCCCCTTTCCCAGTAATTTCTTTTTTTTTTTTTTTTTTAAAGATTTTATTTGTTTATTTGACAGAGATAGAGACAGCCAGTGAGAGAGGGAACACAAGCAGGGGGAATGGGAGAGGAAGAAGCAGGCTCATAGCAGAAGAGCCTGAAGTGGGGGCTCGATCCCATAACGCCGGGATCACGCCCTGAGCCGAAGGCAGACGCTTAACCGCTGTGCCACCCAGGCGCCCCTCCCAGTAATTTCTGGTGTTAGCTTTAGTTTCTGAGTCTGCCGCACTTCTTTTTACTACACAGTGGCACTCAGACCAAGTTAGGGGCAGTCCCAGGAAGAGCTGTGAAGTAAACAAAGATTATCTTTACTGCCCTCCTTTCACCCTCTTCACACCCCTGCAGTCTACACTCAGCCTAGAATCCTGTAGTAGATGGCAAAAAATGGCATCAAATCCTTCCCCCCCACGTAGCATTGTAGATCCTCCCATCAAAAGAGAGACCCTATTTCCCTACCCTTTGAACCTGAGTGTGGCCGCATGACCCGCCAAATGGGAGACCAGCAAACACGAGGTACAGCAGAGGCTTGAGAGTGTTTGCATGTGTTCCCTTCCTTCACCTGGAAACCAGAAACCACCATTTCACAGGCCTGTTGCAACCTGCTGGAGGATAAGAGGCCACCAGAGGAGAAGCAAGGTACCCTAGCCCATAGCCAGCCAACTACCAGACATGTAAGGTAGGCCATCTGGCACCAGCCAAACCCCAGCTGACCTACCAACTTATCTAGAAGCATCTAGAAACCAGAGACTCATGAGTAAGCCCAGCTAAGACCAGCAAGAAAACCACCAAGCTGATTACCTTAACTATCCCATACCTTTGTGTTTTAAACCACTAAGCGCTGAAATAATTGTTTATGCAGCGAAAGATAATTAATAGATTTAAATACCTCCAAGTAGGTACTACTCTCACCCTGCCTCCTGGTTACCCATCTTTATCCCACTGTCACCTACTACCCAGCCAACAGCTGATCTTTTCTCCACCATCAAAACTCATTTTGTTCACATTTTTACAACCTCAAAATGCTTGATTAACCTGATAAACGAATATGAATTGATTCATTTATAAACACGAAATAATCCTAACTAATGTAATTAGAGTGTAATAAACAAGACAACATACATACACACTGAGTCCCCAAAAAAGGCCCAAAAATAAACCTCCTATTTCTTCTTTCAGTCTCTTGTGCAACATTCTGACTAATACCAAAAAGGAAAGGATTTCTCCTTCCAAAGCAGCAACTTGAGAATTCATAGGCTTACCTCTTTTTTCTCCTTCCAAGAAATAAAAGTTAGTTGTTATTATTTCCACTAGAGATATACCCAAGTTATGAAATCATTGCTCTAACTCCTTATCTCCTTCCCTCTAGTCAAATTTGAATGGTTTCCTAATAAGTTGATTAACCTTTCTCTACCAAAATCAACATATCTTGAGTAATTTCCAACTTACTCTCCGAACAGTTAACCCCTTCAAATGCCCTTTTTCTGTTCCTCTATCATAGTCAAACCCCGTACCTCTAATCTCAAGGTTTAACAAAACTCAAATAACAAACCAGGTATGATTTACACACTCACAATATATTAGCAAGTCACCAAACATTCATAACCTACATAACTTCCCTCCTGAGTAGTCTACTATTGTTTTTTCCTAACTACATTTTGATAATAAACAGCACATCTGCCTCTTCTTAAAACACATCCATTCATTCAGAAAACACTCAGTACTTGCTTTACAGAGAACCTCCTTTCTCCTAGTCTCATGATTCCATCCTGCAACAATAATACTGCTGGCCTCCCTCCCCATGTCCTCATTTATTCATCCCAAGGGAAAGAAAATAAATATATATTATTGTGCACTTTGGGAGAAAGAACTAAGCAAACTTGGCATAGGCTCTCCTGAGCCTCAATTCTTCATATCTGCCAGTGAAGGGAGGGCATGTCCTGGTTGACCCTCTATGTTATAAGCATACTCTGTCTTCTCTGCACTGGAAGCAGCTCTCCTGCCACAGCCCCTAATCCCCCGAAAATGTATGCCTGTGCAAAGTTTGTCTCCACCCACTTCTTGGTTAGGAGTAACTTTCAGCTGTTGAGTGGGTCACTGTTTGCAGTGGTGCTAAAACCACCAGAGACACTGACAGAGGAGACCCTCAGTAGCTTTGCAGCCCCATGTCCCCTGACCTCACTTGTTTCTAGCCGCAGCTTCTGAATCAGCACCATTTCAAGAGACTTCGACACAGCAGCCAAGTTCACAGGGGCTGGGACTGCCATGGTAGGCGTGGCTGGCTCTGAGGCTGGAACTGAGACTGTATTTGGTTATGTCAGGAACCCCTCTCTGAAGCAACAGCTCTTCTCCTATGCCATTCTGGGTTTTGCCCTCTTGGAGCCCATTGGGCTCTTTTGCCTGATGGTGGCCTTCCTCGTCCTCTTCGCCATGTGAAGGAGCGGTCTCTCCACCTCCCATAGCTCTTTCTCCCATGTCTCATCTGCCCTGTATCTTCCTTTTCCCATACCTCCCCAGACAGCCTGGGGAAAGTGGTTAGCTCAGGGTTTGACAGAGGGAAGACAAATAAATACTGTATTAATAAGAGGGTCAGGGGAGATTAAACATAGTAGGCCAAGTTCTGCCCCTACAGAGAGAATCCTACTATTTTGAAGGGTTAAGTTCAATTAATGAGAAATTATCTAAAAACAAAAAACCAAAATAAATATCTTCCTGTTTTGATCTCCAGACCACCTGCAGAAAGGACAAACAGGGAGACTAGAAACTAGGCCAGCTTCTCACATACCAAGCCAGCTCTTTGGCACATTTGTTCCAGCTTTTCCACCCAGAGACAGTCCCTTTTTATAATCATCATCCAGAAGTGGGTGTTTTCTTCTAATACTTATGCCCAAAGAAAGAAGATGCCTTGTTCTAATGTGAACAATGCCAGTTCATTTGCTAGCAGCAGCCTGTTGATTTTCAGCTGAGTCCTGACAAGACTTAAGAAGGAAAGCGATGTGTCACTTATTCAGCTCCTAAAACTTGCACTACTATGTACGAAATTATGAGAGACGTTAGGGGGGGCAAAGATGAGAAAGACACAGTCCCTAGACGTGCTATCTAGCTAAATTCTCTAGGTCCTCAAAACCACTGTTAACTTGTTTTTTGGTTAGTTTGTTTCTGTATAGAGAGAAAGATGTAGATTGGTCTCTAGAAATATCTAGAAGTATCTACACTCTTGAATCCCCTCTCAGAGTCTTGAAGGCTCTTTCAGGTGTGGATGGAATAGTGTGGACCAGGGGCTAGTATAGGGCACAGTGATCATTAGGATGATGGCACCATGACTGACAAAAACAGACACAGACATAGGATACAAGTTCCTTAGAAGTAGATGAACAACAAAGTTTACTTTACATACTGACGGCTACACATGGCAGGAAAGACAGTGGCACAACCAAAGTGAAGGGCATATACACCTGCCCAACAGAGGCACCCACGTGGTTGATGATAGCTAAGTATCTGCTCGGGTAAGATCCTGCTGTGTCCCTCTGAAAGCTCTCTCTTGTCATTGCATGGAGCTTTGTTATATCTTCCCAAGCCCACCCCCAAGTTCTAGAGGCTCTGATTATGAATCTGCCTGCCCACCAGGGTTACTGCAATGCTGGTTTACGCAGGCTGGGTGAATGAAAAGTCAGTGTGCACCTCCCAGCAGCTCCGGCTCAGGGCTGCCCAGGTCTACTCCTGCAATCAGCCTCGACCCCTATACAGAGGGATGAGAAGAGCTGGGAGGTGGGCGGGGTACTAAGGCCAAAAATGACAGGAAAGCTGAAGGTTATCAAATTTGAAGTAGCCAGAAGCAACTTTCAAAGTCGAGTTAAATCCCAGGATCCAGGACCAGAGAAAGGGAGCCCAAATTACAGTCTGGGAACAAATGAATGAAGAAAGAGAAATACCAGAAAGAAGAGGATCCTCAGCTACTACCTAGGATATGTAAAGACTACACAGAGAGCTTTTTAAGCTTGTTTTTTTAATGCAAACACATTGCTCCAGTATGAGGGGTTAAGATCAAATGGACAAATAACTTACTCTGACATCCCTCATAGAGAACAGTACTTTTTAAACTGCAGTTTTCAGGTACCTTCTTCTTAAAAATAATAGGTATTGTGTATTTCCTGAACCAAAAGCAAAACATGATTCTATAGTTTGTCTACATTGCTTAAAAATCAAGCCACCTCGGAAAATTTGACCCCC
This sequence comes from Ailuropoda melanoleuca, assembly GCF_002007445.2. Lineage (NCBI taxonomy): Eukaryota > Metazoa > Chordata > Mammalia > Carnivora > Ursidae > Ailuropoda > Ailuropoda melanoleuca. Next base: position 41,657,570 of record NC_048228.1, on the reverse strand, counting down.
AAGAGTAATTTTAAAAAGAGACAGCACATACCTTTATTCAACACCTACAATATTCCCAGCATTTTGTTAAGTACTTTGCACTAAGTATCTCATTTAATCATTACACAAAGAAATAAGAAAAAAATTATTGTCATTTTCCAAATAAGAAAACTGAGCCCTACTGAAATTAAGTGACTTGCCAAAGTTATGTTCATGGTGGTATCACAAGCTGAACTTGCGAAGTCTGGCTCCAAAGCCTACACACTGAACCACCACCACGTCACCACAGAGCTAACGAGGGTAGAGGAATATTTTTATTTGGCAAAGATGAGAAGGAAGAATATTCTGTCCACAGAGGATGCCCAGGAACAGGTGCTAACCTAGGGAAGAGAAGGGGAGAAGGGAAAGAGTTGGCCCCAGCTTCTGATGTTAAAAATGCTACTTTGCAGGGTGCCTGGGTGGCGCAGTTGTTAAGCATCTGCCTTCTGCTCAGGGCATGATCCTGCCGTTCTGGGATCGAGCCCCACATCAGGCTCCTCCGCTGAGAGCCTGCTTCTTCCTCTCCCACTCCCTATGCTTGTGTTCCCTCTCTCACTGGCTGTCTCTCTCTCTCTGTCAAATAAATAAATAAAATCTTTAAAAAAAAAAAATGCTACTTTGCAGGGGCGCCTGTGTGGCTCACATGATTAAGCATCTGCCTTCGGCTCAGGTCGTGATCTCAGGCTCCTGGGATCAAGCCCCATGTTGGGCTCCCTACTCAGCGGGGAGTCTGCCTCTCCCTCTCCATCTCCCTCTCCCCGTACTTGTGCTCTCTGTCTCTCCCTCAAATGAATAAATAAAAGCTTTAAAAAAATTTGCTGAGTCACACGGCTATTCTTTTTTAAAAAAGAAAAAAATGCTACTTTGTACATCTGCCCTCCCTGCAACTCAGCTGCCTGCTGGTATTATGGGATCCCAATCCTTATCATGCTTTCTCAAGACCTTCTGTCAGGGTAATCTGCATGTTTCTCTCCAACTATTTTAGCAATTGCACCCTGAATCTGCAGACAGTATTCTTACTTCTCTTACCCTCAGAAATAAACTCACATAACCACAACTTCATGAACCAATTTTGTCAACTGCATATCTGAATGTCTAAATCAAATTTTGCTATTATTAAGATAAAAAAAAAGAGGTACCTGCCATTAAGAAACTGTCTGCAAAAAATAAAATAACATACTCACTGGGACATTAGTTTGCTTTCTTTTTATTGTTAAGAATCCTTGCTGAGGGTTGCCTGGGTGGCTCAGTCGGTTAAGCAACTGCCTTCAGCTTGGGTCATGATCCTAGGGTCCTGGAATCAAGCCCCACACTGGGATCCCTACTCAGCAGGGAACCTGCTTCTCCCTCTCCCTCTGCCCCTCCCCCTGCTTGTGCTCTCTCTCTCCCTCTCTCTGTCAAATAAATAAATAAAATCTTTAAGAAAAAAAAAAAAAGAATACTTCTGAAAAGGAAGTGGTTATAGACCCAAATTAGAAGCTGGAGAGGACATTCACACTTAGTCACAATCCCTAGCCACACTCTATGTGTAAGGTAAAAAAATAGACCATTTCTCATCTGCTGTTAAGAAAAATAAAAATACTTGTACATGCTTGAAAAATATAGAATAAAATTATAAGGAATCAGCATAAACAACAACCTACGAAGAACTTTTTAAAGTCTAAGCATTAAAGTGACACACCTTCCCCTGAGAAATAAAAATAGATTATTAACTGATATGCTACATGAATCTACATGCTTTAGTTCAGGGTTATTCTTGTCAGATAATAAAGCCTAAAGGGAAAGAATGCCTGTATCAAAGCCCTGTTCATTTTCTTCCTTTACTCCAACCCTGCCCAGAAGGAAGCCCATGGTTAGGAGACACCATTTCCTCATGCCTTTCTCTTCAGTATTAAGTGTCTACCTATGAATGGTGCTGAATGGTTTATGAAAATACAGTTTTATGGGCTGCCCTGCTTGGCTGGAAATTTTGAAATTTTTTTTAAAAAGGGAGTGTGTATATGTGTTTTATATCCCTCCTACCTCTCTTCCTCTGATCCCCAAGAGGAGTAAGGTATGGTCTTGAGCTTGTCCTTCCTGAGACAGCCCAGCCATCTGCCACCCTACATGCTTTCCACTGGTGGGCTCTTGCTCTCTTTCTCTCTCCAGGTTCTCTTGCTTCCCTTCACATGTGACTTGGTAATGGAAATGCATTCTATACAAGCTCTCCACTAGGTTTTGAGACAAAAGCTCTCTAGCTCCTTCCCCTGTAACTCATGTTCTCTTTAGCCTCTCCTTTGTAGTAATGAAATAATAGGAATGTGATTCAGATTCCTGCTATGGAGTGGAAGTAAGCAGAACAGGCATTTAATCCATTTTAGTCCTAAACTGCTCAGGCTAACATAGCTTATGCAATGCAGTTCCTGGTAAAATCCAATCTAGCTCACTGGACTTCTTCAATAGAAACATGGTCTATTTCCTTAATGCATTTTTTTTTCAGGATCTTGTAAAAAGGGATTACTAGTGAAAGGCTGGATCTAGTTATTCCTGGATTCCAGACCTAAAAAAATTAAGATCCCACAATCCAGAAGCCCAACACCCTATTTCAAGAAGAGTCAGTATGCAGTTTTCATATTCATTCTTTTCCTCAATCATGGTGATAGGCAATGTTTCAGATTGTGGCTATCCCATCATCATGGATCCCAGAGGAAGGAGACTTGAGCAGAACTCCAGCCAACCCATAGCAGGCATGTAGTGTAAACTGAGAAATACATCTTGTTGCCATAAGTCACTAAGATTTCACAGTTGTCACCCAGCATAATCTAGCTTACCCTAATACAGTGATTAATAGCAGTAGTGGTATTTCAGGAGTTAGTTCAAACCTAAATAGTAACAATTCATCAAATTTGGTGTGCCAAAGCCTATGACTGGTAAGTAACATAGCCCGTATTGTCTCCCTGAGACTGGCCTACAGGATGAATCAAACTATCCTAGATGACTTAGGACATCCCATTGGATAACATCTTCTTTATCCATTCATCTGTCGATGGATATCTGGGCTCTTTCCGTAGTTTGGCTATTGTGGACATTGCTGCTATAAACATTGGGGTGCGTATATCCCTTTGAATTAGTATTTTTGTATTCTTTGGGTAAATGCTCAGTAGTACAATTGCTAGATTTTAGGGTATTTCTATTTTTAACTTTTTGAAGAAACTCCATACTGTCCTCCATAGTGGTTATACCAGTTTCCATTCCCACCAACAATGCAAGACAGTTCCCCTTTCTCCACATCCTCGCCAACACCTGTGGTTTCTTGTGTTGTTAATTTTAGCCATTTTCATGGGTGTGAGATGATATTTCATTGTAGTTTTGATTTGTGTTTCCCTGATGGTAAATGATGATGAACATTTTTTCATGTGTCCGTTGGCCATCTGGATGCCTTCTTTGGAAAAATGTCTAACCATGTCTTTTGCCCCTTTTTCAATTGGGTTATTTGTTTCTTGGGTGTTGAGTTGTATCAGTTCTTTATATATTTTGGATACTAACCCTTTACCAGATATGTCATTTGCAAATATCTTCTTCCATTCCATAGATTGTCTTTTAGTTTTGCTGTTTCCTTCTCTGTGTGGAAACTTTTCATTTTGATGTAGTCCCATTAGTTTATTTTTGCTTTTGTTTCCCTTGCCTCAAAAGACATATGTCTAGGGGTACCTGGGTGGTGCAGCATTCAACTCTTGGTTTCAGCTCAGGTCATAATCTTGGGGTCATGAGATCAAGCCCCATGTCAGGGCCTGTGCTCATCTCAGAGTCTGTTTGAGATTCTCTCTCCCTCTCTCTCTGCCCCTCCCACTCGTGCTCTTTCTCTCTCTCTCTCTAAAATAAATCTTAAAAAAAAATTTTGTTAAAATATCTGACATACACATAGGAAAAAAGTTGCTATGGCCAATGTCAAAGAGGTTACTGCCTGTGTTCTCTTCTAGGATTTTTATGGTCTCAGGTCTCATATTTAGGTCTTTAATCCATTTTGAATTTATTTTTGTGTATGGTGTAAGAAAATGGTCCAGTTTCATTCTTTTACATGTTGCTGTCCAGTTTTCCCAACATCATTTGTTGAAGAGACTGTCTTTTTCCCTTTGGATATTCTTTCCTGCTTTGTCGAAGATTAATTGACCATATAATTGGGGGTTTGTTTCTGGGTTTTCTATTCTGTTCTGTTGATCTATGTGTTTACTTTTGTGCCCGTACCATAGTGTTTTGATGACTATAGCTTTATAATATAACTTGAAGACTGGAATCATGACACCTCCAGCTTTGATTTTCTTTTTCAAGACTACTTTGGCTATTTGGGATCTTTTGTAGCTTCATACAAATTTTACGATTGTTTGTTCTAGTTCTGTGAAAAATGCTATTGGTATTTTGATAAGGATTGATTTAAATGTGCAGATTGCTTTGGGAAGTATAGACATTTTAACAATATTTGTTCTTCCAATCCATGAGCATGGAATGTCTTTCCATTTTGTTGTGTCACCTTCAATTTGTTTCATCAATGTTTCATAGTTTTCAGAGTATAGGACTGTCACCTCTTTGGTTAGTTTTATTCCTGGGTATCTTACTATTTTTGATGCACATGTAAATGGGATTGTTTTCTTAATTTCTCTTTCTGCTGTTTTGTTATTGGTATATAGAAATGCAACAGATTTCTGTACAACGTTTTTGTATCCTGTGACTTCACTAAATTCATTGATCAGTTTTAACAGGTTTTTGGTGGTGTCTTTAGGGTTTTCTATATATAGTAACCTGTCATCTGCAAATACTGGAAGTTTTACTTCTTCCTTACCAATTTGGATGCCTCTTATATCTTTTTGTTGTCTGATTGATGTGCCTAGGAGTTCCAGTACTTCATTGAATAAAAATGGTGATAGTGGACATCTTGTCTTGTTCCTCATCTTATGGGGAAAGCTCTGTTTTTCCCCATCGAAGATGATGCTAGCTGTGGGTTTTTCATAGATGGCCTTTATTATGTTGAGGTATGTTTTCTCTAAACCTATTTTGCTGAGGGTTTTTAATCATAAATGGATGTTGTACTTTATCAAAGGCTTTTTCTGCATCTATTAAAATGATCATATGGTTCTTATCCTTTCTCCTATTGATGTGATATATCACATTGGTTGATCTGCAAATATTAAACCACCTTTGCAACCCAAGGAATAAATCCCACCTGATGGTGGTGAATGCTTTTTTTAAATATATTGTTCAATTCAGTTTGCTAGTATCTTATTGAGAATTTTTGCATATATGTTTATCAGGGACATTGGTCTGTAGTTCTCCTTTTCAGTGCTATCTTTATCTGGTTTTGGTATCAGGGTAATACTGGCCTCAGAACGAATCTGGAAGTCATCCTTCCTTTTCTATTTTTTGGAATAGATTAAGAAGAATAGCTACTAACTCTTCTGTAAATGTTTGGTGGAATTCACTTGTAAAGCCTGGACTTTTGTTTAGGAGTCTTTTTGTTTTGTTTTGTTTTTTTCTTTTTTCTTTTTTTTAATTTTTATTTATTTATTTATTTTTTAAAGATTTTATTTATTTATTTGACAGAGAGAGACAGCCAGAGAGAGAGAACACAAGCAGGGGGAGTGGGAGAGGAAGAAGCAGGCTCCTAGCAGGGAAGCCTGATGTAGGGCTCGATCCCAGAACGCTGGGATCACGCCCTGAGCCAAAGGCAGACGCTTAACGACTGAGCCACCCATGCGCCCCTGTTTTTTTCTTTTTTAGATGGAGGAGAGAGGAGGGGCAAAAGGAGATGGAGAGAGAGAATCTTAAGCAGACTCCCCACCCAGCACAGAGCCCAATGTGGGGCTCAATCTCACAACCCTGAGATCATAACCTGAGCCAAAATCAAGAGTCAAATGCTTAACCAATGGAGCCCCCCCCCCGGCGCCCCGGAAGTTTTTTTGATTACTGACATAATTTCTTTGCTGGTTATTGATCTGTTCAAATTTTTTATTTCCTCCTGTTGCAGTTTTAGGTGTTTATACATTTCTAGGAATTTATCCATTTCTTGTAGGTTCTCTGATTTGTTGGCATTTGGTTTTACATAATATTCTTATATGATTATTTGTATTTCTGTGGTGTTAGTTGTCATTTTTCCTCTTTCATTTGTGATTTTACTTATTTGAGTCCTTTCTCTTTTCTTCTTGATAAGTCTGGCTAGAAGTTTATCAATTTTATTTATTTTTTCAAACAACAAGCTCCTGGTTTCATTTATCTGTTCTATTGTTTTTTTTTTTAGTTTCTGTACCATTTATTTTTGCACTAATCTTTATTATTTTTTCCTTCTATTGGTTTTAGGTTTTGTTTGTTGGTCTTCTTCTAGCTCCTTTAGGTGCAAGATTAGGTTATTTCAGATTTTTCTTGTTTCTTGAGACCTGTATTGTTATAAACTTCTCCTCTTAGACCCACTTTTGCTGCATCCCAAAGTGCTGAACCATTGTGTTTTCATTTTCATTTGTTTCCATGTGCTTTTTTATTTCTTCTTTTATTTCCTAGTTGACCCATTCATTGTTTAGTAGCATGTTATTTAGCTTCCATGTATTTGTGGTCCTCACAGATTTTTTTTCTTGTGGTTGACTTCTAGTTTCACCGCATTGTGGTCAGAAAATATGCTTGGTATGATTTCAATTTTCTTGAATTTGTTGTGGCTTGTTTTGTGGGCTAATATGTGATCTATTCTAAAGACCGTACCATGTGCACTTGAAAAGAACATGTATTCTGCTGTTCTAGGATGGAATGTTCTGAATATATCTGTTAACTCCATCTGGTCCAGTGTGTCATTTAAAGCCATGATTTCTTTGTTGATGTTCTGTTTGGATGATCTGTCCACTAATGTAAGTTAAAATCCCTACTATTACTGTATTATTATCAATCATTTCCTTTATGTGTTATTAACTGTTGTATGTATTTAGATGCTCCCATGTTGGGTATATTAATATTTACAATTGTTGTATCTTCTAGTTGGATTGTCCCCTTTATGATTATATAGTATCCTTCTTTGTCTCTTGCTACAGTCTTTGTTTTAAACTGTACTTTGTTTGATGTAAGTATTATTATAACAGCTTTCTTTTGACATCCATTTGCATCACAGATGTTTCTTTATACTCTCACTTTCAATCGGCTAGTGTCTTTAAGTCTAAAATGGGTCTCTTATAGGCAGCATATACATGGGTCTTACTTTTTTTATCCATTCTGCCACCCTACCTCTTTTGATTGGAATGTTTAGTTCATTTACATGAAAAGTAATTATTGATAGATCTGTATTTATTGCCATTTTAATACTGGTTTGTGGTTGTTTTTGAAGATTTCTCCAATCCTTTCTTGTCTGTCTTTCACGTTTTTAAAATTTTCTTTAGTGATATATTTGGATTTCTTTCTCTTTATTCTTTGCATATTTATTAGCGGGTTTTGAAACATGGTTACCATTCGATTTTTATATAACCTCTTCTGCATATAGCAGTCTATATTAAGTTGATGGTCATTTAAGTATGATACCACTCTTTTTTCCTCTCCTCCCAACATTTTAAGTATGTTATTATATTTTACATCCTTTTATTTTGTAAGTCTTGACTGATTTTTTACAGAAATATTCATTTTTACTGCTTGTGTGTTTCCTGCCTTAAACTGTCACTTTTGGTCTCTCCTTTGCACTCAAAGAATCCCCTTTAATATCTTGCAGAGCTGGTTTCACAGTCACAAACTCCTTTAGTTTTTGTTTGTCTGGAAAACTCTTTATCTCTACTTCTATTCTGAATAACAGCCTTTCTGTATAGAGTATTCTTGACTGCAGATTTTTCCTATTCAGCACCTTGAATATATCAGGCCAATCCCTTCTGGCTTGAAAAGTTTCTGCTGAAAAATCTGCTAGCCTTATGGGTTTTCCCTTGTAAGTTAATGACTTCCTTTCATCTTGCTGCTTTTAAATTTTTTTGTTTATCACTATATTTTGCCAATTTAATTACAATATGTCCTGGTGTCAGTCTGCTTTTGTTGATTCTGTTAGAAGTTCTCTGTGCCTCTTGGATCTGGATATGTGTTTCCTTCCCCAGATTAGGGAAGTTTTCAGCTATTATTTCTTCAAATAAATTTTCTGCCCTCTTTTCTCTCTTCTTCTTCTGGGACTCCTATAATACAAATGTTATTACATTTTATGGAGTTCCTGAATTCCCTACATCTATTCTCATGTTGCATAATTCTTTTCTCTCTCATTTGTTCAGCTTGATTAGTTTCCATTACTGTCTTCTAGGTCACTAATTCGTTCCTCTGCTTCTTCCATCCTGCTGTTTATTCCATCGAGTAAGTTTCTATTTTCATTTATTATACCCTTTATCTCTACTATGTTATTCCATATCTCTGTTAAGGGTCTCACTCACGTCTTCCACTCTTTTCTCAAGTCCAGTGAGTATCCTTATGATCATTGCTTTAAACTCTATTAGGCATGTTACTTATATCTGTTTCACATAGATCCCTGGCTGTGGCCTTGTCCTGTTCTTTCATTTGGGATAAATTTCTCTGTTTCCTCATTCCGTCTGTCTCTCTATGTCTATTTCTGTGTGTTAAGAAAGTCAGCTGTGTCTTCTGTTTTTGAAAGTAGTGACTTTCTAAAGAGGGGGTCCTGGAGTGCCCTGTAGTGTAGTGTCACCTCCATCAGAACCTGGCACTTCAGGAGAGTATCCTATATGTGTTGTTTATGCCCTGCTGTTATGTTTGAGTCACTTTTCTTTCACATGCACTCGTCTGCACTGACTCTGCCTGTTGTGGGCTATGCTTGCTCTCTGCGGTGTTGGCAGAACCTAGGCAGGCCAGCTCTGTGAGGGGTGTACCTATTGGGGAACTTGAGAGCATGACAGTGATGTTAGCAAATGTGTGCTGGGTCACTAGTCCTATGCTGGATATCCTGAAGTGCTGGGGTGGCTGGGGCCTGCACACCTGCAGCCAGGGGCATGAGGCTGGGCACAGCACCCAGTGGTGGCTGGGGGCATGCTGCTGGGCATATGTGGTGGTTTGGCCTGGTGCTAGTGGCAGGGCACAACATGGCCACAGCTGTGCACCTGGCAGCCACACACCAGGAGAGAGGGGCTGGGTGAAACACATGAGCATGACTAGGGGCACACAGCTAAGTGTGGCAGGGCAAATGTGCACAGCACTTGGTGGCAGTTATGCACCTGGTGGCTGGGCAGGGCACCCACTCAGCTTTCACAAAATTTGCCCTGAGCCCAGGGCTGAGATCAGCAGGCTTGGAGTCAGCAAGTCCTCAGGAGAACTCATGGGTGTGGTGTACTAGGAGCAGGTTAGGTAGCAAGTATCTTCGAGGCCCCACCTCCAGCAGGTGTCTATGTTTATGTGGGGGGGAGGGGCATGTGCAAGGAAGAAAATGGCACCTGCCAGTTCTGTCATTTTTGGAGAAGTCCCCCAACATGCTCAGAAATCAGTATAAATGGATCTGTCTCCCATTTGCTCCCCCACCCCCAGTGTTATGTAAAATGCCCTTTTTTTATGTTGCTTCCACACAGGCTGCTGTCTCTTTAAGGGTGGTGACCCAGCTATCACTCACCCTCTAGACTTGCCCATGGCTGAGTCAGCTGACCTCCAAAGCTCCAGGTTTCAAGCCCCACTGGTTTTTAAAGCCTAATGCTACAGGGATTAGTCTTCCCATGTGAGCTCCCTGGTATGAGGGCCTGTTTCTCTGCCTCTTTCCAGCGCAGCTCCCTTTCTTCTGTGGGCAGCCTCTCTCTACATTTCTGACCTTCCTAAACTTTCAGATACCCTTCTTCTGTGTATTTAGTTGTGGAGTTTGCTCAGCCAGACTTTGGATGGCTCTCCAGTTCATTGACTTGGATGTGTGTAATATCTATTTGAAAACACGGGACAGGGTGAGCTCAGGGTCCTCCTACTCTGCCATCCTCCCAAGCTCCTCCTACTCCTCAGTACATTCCAACATGTTCTTCTGTCCTCTGGATTCCTTGTAAATTGGCAGTAATCTCCGTTTTGGCCAAAAATTTATTAATAAAATATTTTTCCTAGAACTTGTACCAGAAGACATTACATAAGACAAAAACTTAAAATTTATAACTGGACACAGGGGTCTGTTTTTTGTGGGAAAGAATACACACACACACACACACACACACACACACACCCTTACCACCAAAATTAACACAAGAAAAGTTCAAGTAATATCAATAACAGAGGGGCACCTGGGTGGCTCAGTGGGTTAAGCGGCTGCCCTCAGCTCAGGTCATGATCTCAGCCTCCTGAGATCAACCCCAGTGTCGGGCCTCCTGCTTAGCGGACAGCCTGATTTTCCTCTCCCTCTGCTCCTCCCCGCACTCCTGCTCTCTCTCACTATCTCTGTCTCTGTCTCTCTCTCTCTCTCAAATAAATAAATAAAATCTTAAAAAAAAAAAAAAGATAGGAACAACAAATGCAAATTAACTTGTGTATCAAAGAAATGCCAAAACCCAAGATTCATTACATGCTTTCCAGTCATTTAAACTGAGGCTTAAATGTTCAAAACCCTATTTTTGATTCAAAGAAATGAGCTCTATACCTCAGGTTTTGGCTCAGCTTGCCTCAGCAACCACTAGAGGGAGGCCAAGATACATCTGAAAAACCCACAAAGTCTCAAACCTGAAAGATTTTGTTTTTCTTTACTTTCTTAAACCAAAAAACCAGACATAATTCCAATTAAAAATTTTAAATGATTTATTTTGTGTTTTACAAGGGAACATTACACTAATTTTATATCTAGAATCTGTCTGCAATGTGGGGGGAAAAACAGCCTTTGTGTGTGTTGTACAAAGTACATTACTTTTACCTCTGTAAAAGTACTTTTACCTCAGGCTTCCTTTTACCTCAGTCCTTTTTAAGACATTAAAAGGTATAAGAATCTAGGGACACCTGGGTGGCTCAGTTGGTTAAGTGTCCAAATCTTGATTTTTATCTTACGTCCCCTTACGTCTTGATCTCAGTGCTGTGAGTTCAAGCCCTGCATTGGGCTCCATGCTGGGCACGGAGCCTACTTTAAAAAAATGAATAAAGAAACAAATAAATAAAAATTAAATTAAATTTTTAAAAAGGTATAAGAACCTAAGTAGAAATCATTTGAATGGTTGAATTAGGGTTTTTTTTTTTAGAAATTCTAAGTAATTCTTAAAAATTCAATACCCAACTCCCTTCCAAATTATAATTTTAAAACATTAAACTGTAAAATCAGCATAAAGATATCCAACAAGTTCCTACTTTTCCAGTGATGATTAATTTATTTGAAGGAATCAGGGAAGATAGCAAATTCTTTATTCTAAAAGATAAGTCAGGGGATCCCTGGGTGGCTTAGTCGGTTAAGCATCTGCCTTCAGCTCAGGTCATGATCCCAGAGTCCTGGGATTGAGCTCCACATCAGGCTTTCTGCTCAGCAGGGAGCTTGCTTCTCCCTCTGCCTACCACTCTCCTTGCTTGTGTGCTTTCTCTCTCTCTAACAAATAAATAAATAAAATCTTTTTAAAAAATTTAAAAAAAAATTTTTTTAAACAGTAGTACCATACAATATAGTTATTCAACTTCTGGGTATCTACCCAAAGAAAATGAAAATACTTATTCAAAAAGATATATGCACCCCTGTGTTTACTGCAGCATTATTTACAGTAGCCAAGATATGGAAGCAACCCAAGTATCCATCGATAGGTGAATGAATAATTAAGATATGGTGTATACACACACACACACACACACACACACACACACAATGGAGTATTACTCAGCCATAAAATAGAATGGAATCTTGTCATTCATGACAACAAGGATGGATCAGAGAGTATTATGCTAAGTTAAATTAAGTCAGACTGAGAAAGACAAATACCATATGATTTTACTTATATCTGAAATATAAAAAAGCAAAACAAATGAACAAAGAAAAAATAGAAACAGACTCATAAATATGGAGAACAAACTAGTGGTTACCATAGGGGAAGGTGGTGGGGGGCAGGCAAAATAGGTGAAGGGGATTAAGAGACACAAACTTACAGTTGTAAAATAAATAAGTCACAGGGATGAAAAGTACAGTATAGGAAATATAGTCAATGATATTGTAAATAACTTTTATGGCAATAGATGGTAGTTACACTTGTGTTGAGCACAGCATAACATATAGAATTGTCAGATCACTGTATTGCACACCTGAAAATAATACAATATTGTATGTGAACTATACTTCAACTAAAAATTAAAATTAAAAAAATATATACCATAAAAAAAGAAAATGTGGTATACCACACACAATGAACTTCTATTCATTCTTTTCTTAAAGAAAGGAAATCCTGCCTTTTACCACAACATGGATGGACCTTGAGGGTATTATGTTAAGTAAAATAAGCCAAACAGAAAAAGACAAAGTTAAACAAGCCAGGCAGAATGGTATCAATTATATGTGTAATCATTTTTTTTAAAGTCAAACTGATAGAAACAATGAGGAGAATAGTGGTTGCCAGGGGCTGGGCAAAGGGTGAAGAAAATGGAGAGAAGTTGGTAAAAGGGTTCACACTTCCAGTTACAAATAAATAAGTTCTAAGGGTCTAATGCCTAGCATGGTAACTATTACCGATAACACTATATTGTGTAATTGAAATTTGCTAAGAGAGTAGATCATAAGTATTCTTGCAAAAAAAAAAGAAATTAAATAATTACTACTAGATGTCCACATCCTTTTGCAATTAGGATTTTATAAAGTGAAATATTCCCTTCAAGCATATAAGCCACCACCTATGCTTTCAAACTCCTCCCAATCAGTATCTAGTGACTGCGGAGTAGATGGACCTTGGGATAACACACAAAGTAATATACTCATGGAGAGCATAGTATAGAAAGTTGCACAAAAGCAAAGAGGCTCTGTATTCCATTACTGTAATCAAACATTGAAAAGCAGATTTATACTGTCCTGGCTCTGCCTAACTGTGACCAGCAGCAGCTAAGTTGTAAGCACACCAAGAACCTCAGGGTGGGGAGGAATGCAGCAAGAACATTTCCAAACAATTCTACCGGTGATCTTGTTAGTTTGGTTATTTTCTTGCCAGGACTACACATAACACACCCATTGGCTGTGCCTCTAGATCATGAAATGCGGTGGAAATGTGTCAGCTGTTCAGTCAATATCAACAAGACAAGAGGGCACCCATATAATTCACAGTCCAAAGAGGATTTCTTTAATTATTGATTTTAATTTCTTGCTATAGCCAAGATCACTATCAAAACATTTAACATTTAGTCTCTTCTTTTCCTTAATAACAAAATTTTGATTTTATTCCAAGTAGTAATACGTTCAATTAAATGACTGCATTTATTAACCTCCCCTGCAATTAAGGATGGCTGATAAATGCTAAGTGGGCCTTTAGAGAGCACTCCTTAAGACAGACAGCTAGAGTATACCTTTTTGTCCCTCCTACTTCTTTGCCTGGAACATGTAATTGATGTCTGGAACCCTAGCAACCATCTTGGTCCCTAAGACAACCTCAGGGATGGAAATCACATGTTATAGATGGTAGAGAAAAAAGAGAAAGATCTTGGGTCCTTGATGACACTTTAGATACCCCATACAAACTTTAAGTATCTATATCAGCCTTCCTTTTGAAAGGAAAAAAAAATTCCATCTTGTTGAATTCCTATCTGTGTTATTAGCAGTTGAAAGAAATTTACAACTGATAAGCCAGCTATCCAAATCACCCAAATTACCTGATAATTGCTCAATACCCACTTCATTTTGGGATAAGAAACAAAGCTTTAAAACTAGCCATAATAGTTATGGTGATTCAATTCTCAAACCAAAAATCAGGTCACACAATAAGAACAGTTTGAATCCACTAAAGGGAGAAGCACATCAGCTCATTTGAAATCAGGGCTGTGCTAGAACACCCAGACCATATGATTCTATCAGAGTTACTAAGTTCAAGCACATAGCAGTAATCCTAACCTGATTTTCCACTTCATCAGGAAAAAGATAAATTTGGGTACTAGGCAATACACACTGTCATAACAAGGAGCTCCAATTTACTACTTAACCTCCAAAATTAATTTCACAAAGGGTCTGGGCCTCTTAAAATTTCCATTCCCCCATAAATATTAGTTATTTTGTAGTACTTACACCTATGCTTCTTTTTCTGTATCCAGGAAGAAACATTATTAGCATCTTATCCTATAAACTCAGTTCTGTATATCTAATATTTGCCTCACCTAAGCCCCCTATATCAATTTCCCATAAAAGGATAATAATACTTACCTTTCTTCCAAGGTGTGTTGTGACGTTTAATTAATATTTACAAAGTGTTTAGTAATCTGCAGATGAAAGATGTAAGAGAAGCATAAAGTAATATCATTTGTCTGACTCACCAATTAAACTTATTAGGCATGCAAATGAAAGCCATGTTGTTACAACTAAAATAGTTATGAATACACATTAGGTCCAATATGAATCCCAGAACAACTTAAATCTATATATTGCATCTACAAAGCAAACACAGGAAACTCCTTATTACTAAAGCAATATGCTTTTTTTCTGTAGTAACTACTTAAAACCCCTTAACTTTAAAGAATATAAACTGATTAGAAATTTAGGGTAATAATAAAAACAAGATATCTCTGGTAATCATCCTAAGTCTTTATATTTCAATATGAAGATAAATATTCAATCTGCAGTGATTTGAAACCATACAACCCAAAAAAAAGAAAATTTGATTCTTTGTGATTGAAACTAGCAATAGTAACCTGAATCTCATAGGAAATTTAAATAATAAATTGACCGTTTAGTTCAACTGATGTTCCTTGAGTTCAAATGTGCACTATGTTGAGGTGTGTGCTATTTTATACATAGTGCTCTACAATTTTCAACTAAGTACACAGCTATATTTATATAAGTACATATTAATATTTTACATATTTCTGAACCAGGATATTATTTATAATATATACATTGTTTTGGCATATAAAACTGAAACATCATTTTATTGTGTGACGTGGGACTCTTCAAGCTCTTTTTAAGTTCTATATCCTAATGCCCACTTGTTTGTGTAACAGAAAGAAAAATAGGAAATAGGAAGTCCCCAATGATGACAAGAATTAATTCTCTTACAATTGGTTGGGGTAAATCCATACTATCCATCCATAGCTTACAGTTGGGCATACAGTTTCAAAGAAAACTACGAGTCTTAAGAGGGAAAACACAACACACACACACACAAATATACATGCACGCACACATACATTACTGTGCATAGAACAAATTCTATGGCAGTTATGAGAGGCAAACCAACAGAGTTCATCATCACATTGTGTCAGAGAATGAAATGGTGACTGTTCTTCACTCAGAAAGTATATGTTTGAACTCTTCTGCCGATTCCCTAGCAATGTGGTCAATTTGGAAACTTGTGATCTGGACAGGTTTACATGAAAGGTAAAGAAGACTTGCGTCCATTTCATCTACCAAAAGCACAAAGTTAACATTCTCCTCGTTGAAAGTAAAGACAGTTTTTGGAATGATTAACCCCTTGCCAAAAAAAAAAAAAAAAAAAAAAAAGTAGGTCATTGCATTACAGGCCTGAAGAGACTTTTAAAGGTCAACAAATTCAATGACATCTTAATCAATCCAGATATAAAGTCATACAGAGATTATTTTCTTCTGCCTCTTTGGTGACTACTTTTCTCATGTCCGTTTTCTTCCTCGAATGTGTCATGACCCACTAGATGTCCCCACCTCTTTCCATTGGCACATATTTTTAAAATATACTATGTGAAATAAAATGGAAAGAATACCTATCTTACCACCATACTTTGGAAAACAAGTATCTCCCACCTCATGCCTAATATCTTCATAAATTCTAAGGGCGTTTACATTATTCTGAGTCACTCCTCAGATTTCTTGCTTCTACTGAATTCTCAAGTGTCATCTCTTGTAAGTGTCTCCTTAGCTTTACTCCGTATTGATTTCAACATGGAATACTTCCCACTAATTTCCCTAAAACACCTAATCTCATAAAATCTAATCATACTATAACTGTGATCATACATCTTCACTGAAGTTTCAGTGACAACATGAGATAAGAGGGTATACCATATCACAGCACAGCATAGCAAAAGATTTCAAATAGAATTATTTCTGTTCAAAGATATGCTTTCCTATATTAATGTATTTAGAATTTTGATATTTCTAACAATCTATGTACATTTAATATCTTGTCATATTTTGTCCTGAAAAGCTTTTATTAAATGGACAGTATATCACATTATCATATTATCCTAAAATCAAAGAGAGGTGATTAGAAGTCTCAAACCATACCCACGATCAGAAACTTATCACTGATCATCTCCCTTGGGGTCCTAGCTCTTGTCCCATTCCCACTCCAACATCTACTCCATCCTTTCCCATTTTTTCCTATCTCCCAATTTTTCCCAGGTGCTGGACTTTCTCACACCCATCCCCCAGACTGCTCCTTCAAACTTCATTACCTTCTTGCTTGTTTGTCTTTATAGCACCACTAGACCACTCTCAGCATGCTCCGAGTTTTATTTACCACTACAATATGGTCCATCAAGACGACTGACTAAACGAAAATTTTCTTTTTGAGGAATTTTCTTGATATCTTTTGTTTATTTTCTTCCCTTATTCTCAATTTTTTAAAATTATTTTTTTAAATTGACATATAACATTATATAAGTTTAAGGTGTATAACTTGTTGATTTTATAAATTTACATATTGCAATATGATTATCATAACATTAGCTAATACCTCTATCACATCACCTAGTTATCAGTTCTTTCATGTGTTGAAAACATTTAAAATCTCAATAGCTTTCAAATGTACATCTCCTCCCCCAACCCCACCAATTTTTAAGAATTAACATTCCTGGTATATAGAATTCTTCTAGCACCTATAATTAATATTCTTCTCTTTTTACATTCTTTCCCTTGCAATTCTTATCCAGTTTGATAGCACCTGGCTCTCACATTCTAATCTTCAACTTTCATCACCCTTCTATATTCTGGACTTACATTTCCATTCTGAAAGACATCTTCACCAAAACTTACCATGGACACCTCAAAGTTAGCACATAAAGGAAAATAAGGAATTTTTTTGCGAGGTTCTTATTTTGTCTGGATCATCAATATAGACTACAAAGCAAAGTAACAAAGGTTTATTCTAGGAAGAACTGTGGGATCCATTTGCCAAGACCTCCAAAAATGTGAACTTTCTGTTAGTCAAAAGATCATGATTCACCAGATGCCTCTGGAGTCTCAAAGAAGGGACTGCTAATAGATCATAAAAAAAATATAATTGAAAGGTGAGCACTGGGATTAACCAGTGCTCTAGAACTTCAAAGCCGTGATAGACAAGATTAAAGATATCATTTCCTGTTCCTGACTATCTCTATTAATGAATTTTTTAAAATTCGCACAATTTTTAAAAATTTAGCTTTGACTCTTCTGTTTCTATCTTATCCCATATCCCTTCAATTGTCTAATTCTTTCAGTTCAGACTCTGAAACAAACTTTCCATTCTCATCTTTACTACCCCATACTCTTTTAATAGAATGGGCACTTAAAATGTGCTCTCTATCCTCAGATTTCTTTCCCTTTAATCTAATCCTTCTCATCTACTGCTATCAATAGACAGATTTTCATAAAGTACAATGCTGATGATATCACTTCCCTATAAAATCTTCAAAGGCTCTTTATTGCCTACCAAACTGAGTATACACTCTTTAGTAACCTTCCCATTGCCAAATCCAAGGGTCAGTTCTCAGTCTTAATTTTATTCAACCAGTCAGAAACATTTGACAATCTCTAGCCTGCATTTCTAGAGTTTGGTCTCCTGCTTCAACGTTTACCTAATAATTTATTTCATAAACAGCAATGGTGATACTTTTAAAACATAAGTCAAATTATGTCACTATTCTAATTAGAGTTCTCCAATTGCTCCTTTCTATTTCACGTAGGGTAAAATTCAAAGTACTTACAATGGCCTGCAAGACCCTATACGATGTGGCTGGCTGACCTTGTCCTCTACCACAATCCTCCATCTCTCTAACCCTACTCTAGCCATCCCTATCTTCGTATTGTTACTCAAGGACAACAAACATGCTCCTACCTCTGGGGCTTTGCAACAGCAGTTCCCTTGACCTGAGTTGAGTGCTCTTCCTGAGAGCTGCGTGGTTCTAATGCATTCAAAGGTCTATTAAAATATCACCACACTAGAGACCTTCTCTCTTTCCTTCTATCTGAGTAACAGTCTGAGACGACTACCCAGGTCCTCCCTATTCTCCATAACGTTTAACACCATTTGAAATGTTATAGTTATGTATGTATCATTTTTTGTCTGTCTGTTCCCGCTAGAATATAAGCTTTCTGATAGGAAGTGCTTTGTTTCTTTCACAGCTATATACCCAGAGTCTAATATGGCACCTTGCCCTTAGTTCAATAAATATTTGTTCAATGAATGAACAAATCTCTTACAAAATGACCCTCCTTACAGAAACCCTATACGAGCCCAGTAGAACTCAATCTGTGGGTGAAGGAGCTGGGAGGTATTGAAGTAATGTAAAAGGGTCTGTGAATCCTCACAATGCTAGTTACTGTCTGTAAACTAAAGACATTTCTAATACACACACACACACACACACACACACACACACTTTATTTTAAAACATTAACAGAGTCTATTTTATCATTACACATTTTTTTCAATCAAAAAATACTAATAATGCAGTCACTATTATATAGGGGCCTATTGATTTTTTTTTTTCATATTAACAAGAAATCCTCACAAAAACATTAGGAACCCTACTATAGTAGCCAAATGAAACCACTACCTATTCTCTGCCTTATCCATAAACCTTCACTCTTGTGCCCTTGCTCACATTTAGATTTTAAGTATAAAAACCTTTCTTCCTCTTCTTCCCACCCTACCTTCCAATTGCCAAGCTTTTCTAAATCTTAAATCATCATCATCTACACCTGAATGAGCCTGTACCTAAGTGAGAGCTGGCAGTGAGACACATGATGACTGCCTGGGGGAAGGGATGGGTCTGAAAGGAGTGCCAAGAGTAGGAAAAGAGTTGCCAAAAGACAAGTCCAGCAGCGCTTTCAAGTTCAACTTCACCTGCCTCCCAGTTTGCCTACAGCCACCCCCTCCTATTAAATGTCCCCAACAGAGCCTTCCCACCACCAGACCATCCATTCGGCATCCCTCATGAATACAACGTGCTAATTATTGACCTTGCACTATTTTTTCATACCAAAGTCCTCTGCTTACTGCTCTTTGCCAAATATCATCTTCGCATTATCATTTTAATTCAAACTTCACCTATATTTGTAAATTCTCCTGGTTAACTAACACCACATTCTTTTCACTCTTCCAAAGCATTTGGCAGTTTCATAAACAATTTTTCAAATAAATTTTCTACTTATAACTTGTTTTGTAAAAGTTTTATTTTTTCATTTGTTCTCTTAAATGTGAATTCCTGCATAAAATGTAAGTACCTCACAAATTTCCTTTCATTTATAGGTCTCTTCCCATTGTATCATAGTACTCTACTAGGTACAGAAGAGATGCTGAAAAATATGCTGTGAACCCGCTATTCTACTAAAAGCTTTTCTATGACAAAGATAACATAGACAAAGCTTTAATGTACCAATAGACTAGAAGGAAAAATTTTATGCATGTGTATATTTACAGATACAACTGAGATAGCTGTACATAGCTGTAAGGCCCAAGGGGATATGGGTGAGGACCTGACCATACCTGCTACAATATACATAAAAATATAAGTATATATATGCATGAAACTATATAAGGAACATATATCAGGAAGACTGATAAATCAGATTAATAAATTAAAACTTACATATTACAAATAACACCCTTGGCAATGTTTTTAAAAGGAGAAATACTCCAGAAAATATATTTTCCATATACTTAACAAACTATTATCCTGAATATACAAAAAATGCCTACATATCAAACATAACCCAATAAAATGGATAAAGGATATAAACATGAAAAGAATAAAATATAATTCCCAGAAGATGAAATGGTCAGTAAACATAAAAAGATGGACAAAAAGGGAAATTAAAGTAAAAAAAACAATAAAATACCAGTTCTTAGCTATTAGATTGACCAAAAAAATTTAAAAGTCTGATGATAGAAAGTGTTGGCAGATATGCGTAAGAAGAAATGTGGAAAAGGAGCCCTTCCATTACAATTGTTGCTTCAGAGAGCAATAGTCTATCAAGCCAAAAATGCACATACCCTATGGCCCAACAATCCCACTTCTCCACATCTCTCCTAGAAAATACCCATGTGCATAAGAATGTTTATCACAGCATTGTTTGTAATTCTGTGAACAAGCCTAAAAAGGAGACAGGCTAAATATTATGGACTACTATGTCACTATTAAAAAAAATAAACTAGATATATGTATAATAATAGCATAGGTAAATCCCTAAGATGTATTCTTTCTCTCTTTTTTTAAAGATTTTATTTATTTATTTGAGAGAGACAGAGAGACAGAGAATGAGCAGGGAGAGCAGCAGAGAGAGAGGGAGAAGCTGGCTCTCTGCTGAGCAAGGAGTCAAAGGCAGGGCTCAATCCCAGGACCCTGAGATGATGACCTGAGCGAAAGGCAGACACATAACCCACTGAGCCACCCAGGTGCGCCCCCCCCCCACCAAGATGTATTCTTAAGGGTAAAAAGCAATTGCATACAGTGGTACAATATTTGACTACTTGTGTAAAACATAGTCACATATACATACACCCCCTACTCAAGTTTGTAAGAAGTACCAAAAAACTTCTGTGTGTACATGTATATATATCTCACAGCTTAAATAATATCCAGAAGGGTCCATAAACCTATAACTATGGTTACTTGTAGAAAGAAGAGAGGATTATGACTGGAGTGTCAGTCAAAGGAAAATTCAGCCATTTCTGCCAAGTTTCCATTTGTGGAGAGAGGCATTATTCACCGGCCATTTGTATCGTTATGCCAAAATAACCAACGTGGTTTTTGATGGCATGTGAATTCAAGAGTAGCTCCTTGAAAACAGGTGCAAGGCTCATGGGTTTGCACTTCCCACGGAGTTCTCAGTACTGTTTACCTGGTAGGTTTGAGTACATGCTTGTTAAAATGGATGAACAGATGGGGATGAAGCAAGAGGTTAAAGCCAGATCGTGAAAAGCCTTAATTTCTGAGTTCAAGAGTTTCTAGTTCAGGGGCTCCTGGGTGGCTAAGTCGTTAAGCGTCTGTCTTCGGCTCAAGGTGTGATCCCAGAGTCCTGGGATCAAGCCCCACATCAGGCTCCTCCACTGGGAGCCTGCTTCTTCCTTTCCCACTCCCCCTGTCTGTGTTCCCTCTCTCTCTGGCTGTCTCTCTCTCTGTTAAATAAATAAATAAAATCTTAAAAAAAAAAAAAGGTTTTCTAGTTTATTTGGCAGAACAAGATAAATTAATTGAGATAATATATGTAATATAATTCCTGTCAACATATTTTAGCATTTATGATTATCACATTTCAGTTCTATCTTGTTTCATGACCAGAAGATGGAGCTCCAAACATTTAAACCATTTTTTCCCCTCCCTCCTCTCCCCCCGTTTTGTTGGCATCATGGTAGAGGTTGTAGTTTTGTTTCTTTAATTCTGGTTTTTTTCCCTTCCCCATTTAAACCCTTTCATTTTGACAGGAATTCAGTAAAGTAACAGGATATAAAATCAATGCACAGAAATCAGTTGCATTTCTATGCACCAACAATGAGACAGAAGAAAGAAATTAAGGAGTCTATCACATTTACAATTGCACCAAAAACCATAAGATACCTAGGACTAAATCTAGCTAAAGAGGCAAAGGATCTGTACTCAGAAGACTATAGAATACTCATGAAAAAAATTGAGGATGACACAAAGAAATCCATGCTCATAGATTGGAAGAACAAATATTGTTAAAATGTCTATGCTACCTAGAGCAATCTATACATTCAATGCAATCCCTTCCAAAATACCACCAAGTTTTTTCACAGAGCTGGAACAAATAATCCTAAAACTTGTATGGAACCAGAAAAGACCGTGAATAGCCAGAGGAATGTTGAAAAAGAAAACCAAAGCTGGTGGCATCACAATTCCAGACTTCAATCTCTATTACAAAGCTGTAATCATCAAGACAGTATGGTACTGACACAAAAACAGACACCTAGATCAATGCAACAGAATAGAGAACTCAGAAATGGAACCTCAACTCCATAGTCAACTAATCTTCAACAAAGCAGGAAAGAATATCCAGTAAAAAAAAAAAGACAGTCTCTTCAACAAATGGTATTGGGAAAATTGGACCGCCACATGCAGGAGAATGAAACTGGACCATTTTCTTACACCATATACAAAAATAGACTCAAAATGAAAGATGTAAATGTGAGACAGGAATCCATCAAAATCCTTAAGGAGAACACACGCAGCAATCTCTTCAACCTCAGCCACAGCAACTTCTTCCTAGACACAACACCAAAGGCAAGGGAAAGAAAGGCAAAAATGAACTATTGGGACTTCATCAACATAAAAAGCTTTTGCACAGCAAAGTAAACAGTCAACAAAACCAAAAGACAACTGACAGAGTGGGAGAAGATATTTGCAAATGACATATCAGATAAAGGGCTAGTATCCAAAACCTATAAAGAACTTACCAAATTCAACACCCAAGGAACGAATAATCAAATCAAGAAATGGCCAGAAGACATGAACAGACATTTCTGCAAAGAAGACATCCAAATGGCCCACAGACACAGGAAAAAGTGCTTAACATCCCTCGGCATCAGGGAAATACAAATTAAAACCACAATGTGATACAACCTCACACCTGTCAGAATGGCTAAAATTAGCAATTCAGGAAACAACAGATGTTGGTGAGGTTGCTTCGGAGAAAGAGGAATCCTCCTACACTGTTGGTGGGAATGCAAACTGGTGCAGCCACTCTGGAAAACAGTATGGAGGGTCCTCAAAAAGTTGAAAATAGAGCCACCCTAGGACCCAGCAATTGCACTGCTGGGTATTTACCCCAAAGATACAAATGTAGTGATCTGAAGGGGCACCTGCACCCCCATGTTTATAGCAGCTATGTCCACAATAGCCAAACTATGGAAAGAGCCCAGATGTTCATCGACAGATGAATGGATAAAGATGATGTGGGGTGTGTGTGTGTGTGTGTGTGTGTGTGTGTGTGTGTATATAATGTGGTATATATAGATATGTGGTAGATAGATAGATAGATAGATAATGGAATATTATGCAGCCATCAAAAATGAAATCGTGCCATTTGCAACAACGTGGATGGAACTACAGTAAGTCAATCAGAGAAAGACAATTATATGATCTCACTGATGTGTGGAATTTGAGAAACAAGGCAGAGGATCATAGGGGAAGGGAGGAAAAAATGAAACAAGATGAAACCAGAGAGGGAGACAAACCGTAAGAGACCCTTAATCTCAGGAAACAAACTGGGTTTGTTGGCGTGGAGGGGGGGGAGGGTGGGGGTGGCTGGGTGATGGACACTGGGGAGGGTATGTGTTGTGGTGAGTGCTGTGTATTGTGTAAGACTGATGAATCACACACCTGTACCCTGAAACAAATAATACATTATATGTTAATTTAAAAAAAACCTTCCATTTTTATTTAGTTCTTAGGTTATCAAACTCCAATTCCTGATTGCAAAGGGGAGGAATTACCTGTAGGGGAAGCTACACCCTTCAATCTGGATTTTCCTACTCTTGTTTTATGCACTAGTTCATAACATTTTTGTCCAGCTATTCCCACTCTGTTCCTTCCTCACCACAGTGGAAAAGCCTGCTGTAAACAAGTGCTGACATCCCATTCGGTCCTCATGGGAGGGAAAATTCCAACCCTGCTATACATGAACTTTGTCCCAATGTGCAGCCAGGAACATGTACACTGAGGAAAGAGAACATGACAGGACTGGAATATATATTTTGGACTGTTCTCCAGTTTCTATGCTTTTCTAACATAAATTACTTACCCACAGAATTCTTCCTTGAGACCTCTTAAGACTCATGGGAAATAATGAGTCTAATCTAATCTAAATTTCTATAACATCACCTTTGTGCTGATGTTATTAATACAACTGTATCTCTAGCTATTTATTCTAAATTTATTGATTTACTCACTTTTTTCCAATAAATATTTATTGATCACCAATGCAGAATTACAGAAGGGTTATGGATTGGTGGGACACACACGCACACACACACACACACATAGACACACACATCTTTACTCTGAATCCTCAATATATTTATCCAAGAATACAGAACCCAAGAAAGACAGAAGTGACTCAAGCAGAAGCAGCATCACCTATTAGGATTGTTCCTTGCCCTTTGTTTCTTACACCAAGGTCAAAACTGTCAGTGACTCTGGTAAGATTCCACACTAGTTAAATTTTGCAAGAAAAATTGCTTGCTTCACAATTGCTCTGTTAGGCTTATATCACCATTTTGAAAATAGTTACACTAACAACATATATACCACCATTTAAGGAACATTTACATACATTTGACTCCTCTCTTTCTTGATCCAAATTCAGCATCAGGAGACACATTTTCACCTTGGATCAACAACCAGATATATTTCAGTAAAATCTTTCTACCCCCTGCTTCCAGGTCCTTCTCAAAAAGTGTCTGTCCCTACTAAACCTCTTCCGGTCTCTCAACTTGTATCTCTAAATATCTACTGGTCATTCCCACTTCTAAATTGACAATGTTTAAATTGAATTTATTTTCTTTCTTGATCCCTTTCCTCTCCTACACAAATCTGGTCTCCTCCCAGCTTTCTGGAGATGAGTTGTTCTGTAGTCATCTACTCAGTAATCTAAATTTAAAACCTTGCAGAGTGATCACTTTGGATTTCATTTCTCTCTCACCTCCCACATCCAGTCAGCAAGTCCTACCCATCTCACATTCACAGTATACCCCAAATCCAGTCCCTGTGTATCATTGTCAGAAACCATTCTCTTGCACAGTAATTTCAATAATTTTCCAGCTATCCCTACTCTCTTCCTCCTCAATCTACACAGGCTACATTAACACCATAGTAGGAGTGCCAGATAAAATACAGGGCATCTCATATTGTTGTTTACTAACTCTGGCAACCCTGCACCATGCTCATCTTTCTAAACATATTTCTGGTCAGGCAATGCTCCTATTTAAACTCTCTCCCCTTTCTATTACTGAATTCATTTTTTTTGGCTTTCGGCTTTCGGTTTTTATTGTTGTTGTTGTTGTAGCGTCCTGACCATTACTGAATTAAGGCTAAACCCCTTGGCCCATTACTCAACAAATACTTTATCCACCACCTGCTATGTACAAAATACTCTGATTTCTATTGTGAAGTATGCAAACTAAATAGCTTACAACCTCTGTCCGTAAGGAGTTTATAAGCTAAAAGATGATCACTGACATAAAAGCACCACACACTCAGATGAAGAACGGCAAAACCCATCTTAGACTTGAGAGTGAGGAGGTTCCCAGGCTTACAATCATGTGACCTAGATTTTAATTTGGCCTTAGGCCAATAAAAACTGTTTCTTAACCCCATCCACACCCTAGTCCTAAAATCCAGTCACTGGAAAAAGTCAACCTCCCAACATCTGCCGTTGGCCTATGACAAAGGAAGTCCTGGTGAATAAAACTTTTTTCCCAGTGTATAAAGAAAAAGAAAGTATGTTGTCTTTATTCAGTTCCACGACTGAGAAAAGCAAGCATAAATGTTGCATAACTTAAATAGAATACTAAATGATTCAAGGAGACAGGAATGCAGTCCAGCATTATCAGTGTTCTTTCTGAAGCTAAACTCATCTCTGAACAAGACTTAAAATCTTTGATGAATAAAGCAATTTTACCTAAACAAGCAAAATATAAGGAGTGTTACAGGAACAAGCAAATCATAAATATAATTAATATAGGAATAGCTGTTTCAAAGATTCAAAATTAAAAAGCAAAAACCAGAGGATATTCTAAACATCTGCTTTCAGGGAATTTCAAACACTGAGATTCACTGGGTCAAAAAGAAATAACGAGGACAAGATGACGCTATCTAGCAAGAGCTTCCGAAAAATAACCCTATGTGGAAATGTACCTGGTCCATATATTTCTTGTATATGTTCATCAGTGCTATAGAATTGATTGAGAATTATATGGCTATTTTTGAAAACTTTAATATAAAGCAATTCTGTGATATTTGCAGAAAGAAATATAACAGCATGGTTAGGAGAGAGAAAGGGGGGAAAACTTATCCTTTACTTTTACCATTTTCTTTCTTTTGAATTCTGTGACATGTGTATATCTAATTATTCAAAAAAAATTTTTTTCAAAGATTTTATTTATTTATTGGAGAGACAGAGGTAGTGAAAGGGAGAGAGCATGGAGCGGGGGGAGAGGAGAAGCATGTTTCCCACCGAGCAGGGAGCCCGACATGGGGCTGGATCCCAGGACCCTGGGATCATGACCTGAGCCAAAGGCAGACACCTAACAGACTGAGCCACCCAGGTGCCTCTATTCAAAAAAATTTTTTTAAACTTTGTCTATTAAGGAATATCAACTCATTGTGGATATATAATGGTTTTATTTTTCCAATAAGTTTCCCAAACAAATACCACTTTCCTGCTGAATTAGCAGCTCCTCCAACACACCTTGCCAATTATGTGCTTTTCAACCAAATACAGTTATTAGAATAATCTCATTCAGCTATTTCAGACTCAGTCCAGTTCATCTAAACACTCCAATTGTACATTCAATGAAAATTCTACTTGTCCCATGATCCAGAAGAGGCGAGGCTTTTAGTTTAGGACTAAAAGCCTAAGGGAGTTTGTCAGATGTGGGGCTGGAGTGGGGAGAAGGAGTTCTGGTTCTTTGTTACCTCCACCCTCTTCTACCAGGCATGAGCTGCTGTGGGATTGAGGCAGGGAGGAAGAAGAAAAGAAATCTCCCCACATGACTGGGCAAGCTATAGTCCTCTCCTGGATTGATTAGAGCTACTAGTCTGGACTACTGTCTATGTGCTCCATGACGACCAGTGGTGGCTCCGAGATTGTGCTCTGATGAGAGATTTGGTTATATCCTTTGGTAGATGCTCCCCAGGTGGCTTGCCCCCAATATGGGCCCCCTCATAGTGCATCACTCCTGGGGCAACCATGGCTGCCAATCTCATATATTCTTAGAGCCAATTCTCAGAATCAACATCTTGCAGCCATGTGAAGACTTCCTCACCTCTAGTTGAGGCAGAAGCCACTTCTCCACCTACATGCACTCCACGGACCCCATCTCCACTCAGTTCTTTTCCTATATTCCAGTAGCACACATGGAACATTAGCAAATCTGCTACTCAAGAAGATCATACATCCAGGGAACAAAAAGTCTACAAAATGTTTACTTTTCTTTTCAAGAGATTTACTTGAGTTCCCCTCCCTCACATACGTGTCTTGAGAGAAAAAATAGACTGTACATTCACTCCCCAAAAGGCTGTCTTCCCTTCCTCCAACCTCTCTTGAGAAGTGAGGATGGGATGAGTGGTTCAACTAGTTCTCTAACTATGGGCCTTTCAGAGAGCCCTGCAGGAGGGTAGCTGACCCCGACTGCTGGTGACTATAAATTTAGAAAATGGGACACATAGTGACTTTTGTCTTCAGTCTGGATCTTAACAGTAGTTAAGTGTCAAAAAGAAAATTCCTACTTGACATCCTGTAAGGCTTGTCTATGCACTTGGTTCCCATCATCCACATAGGGTTCAGACACCATTATAATTTCAGTTCTAAATGATTAGAATGTTGGGGCACCTGAGTGGCTCAGTCAGTTAAGTCAGACTGATTTTGGCTCAGGTCATGATCTCAGGCTCGTGGGACTGAGACCCACCACAGGCTCCATGCTTAGCAAAGAGTCTGCCTGTCCCTCTGCCTCCTCCTCTGCTCCTCTCCTTGCCCCTCCACAGAGACGCCCATGCACACACACATGCTCTCGCTCTCTCTCTCTCTCAAATAAATAAATAAAATCTTTAAAAAATTTAAAAAGTAAATGATTAGAATACATAAAATAGGAAAACAAGAATCTACCAAAAGTAGCTGTATTTTTTCTATAGTCATCTTAATAAAAACAAGTAGGTCTTTTTTAAACTTGGACAAAAGTAAATTAGATGAGATGAGAAATGGTACTTGGGCTGACTGGCCACTTGGGTAAGACTTCTCAAGACTGCCTTGGCACCATGAGGAGATCTCGACCATGCAGAATCATGAACTGACCAGGAGGGAAGAAATTAGAACAAAGGTGAGGAGTTGGATGATTTCCATGACTGCCAAGCTAATGATCACTTGGTACCTCCTTTTCCACCATAGCAATATACCTACCAACATGATTAGACCATTTAAAGAATGCTAGAGATTTACTGAAAAATTCTCCCTCACTGGTTACCTTTTCTCCAGATTCCCTTCTGTTTATCGAAGTCTAAGGTTAACCAGTCTTTGCCCCTGCAAGTAATAAACTAATTGATTCTATTTGAGCCCATTAATGAAAGATAGTCAGAAGAAAGGCAGGCAGGGAAAAGGGGCCCACTCCCTAAGAGGAAAGCACCCTTAAAAGGATTTTACACCGCCCTGGAAGGAGGCCTCCATCCTTTCCTATGTGAACAACTAGCTGATAGGTGGATGAACACATGGACAAAAACCTGATTGGCTGACAGGCGCATGGAGGGTTAATCACATTAAAACAGCCCGCCAACAAGCCCATAAAAACTCCTAGACTTAGAGATTCCCGTGGCAACGCTCTTGGGTCCCCTCCTCTTTGGGAGCTTTGTACTATAGCTCAATAAACTTCGCTTTGCTGCCCACCACTCTTCGTCTGGTCTACCTCTTCATTCTTAGAAGCAGTGTGACTAAGAACGGGGGGCACGAAAGGAAAAGAAATCCTGCTACACTATTACATTACAATCATGCTTAAAAACCCCTCATTCTGAGAATACACTCAAATCCCCTTGATTACAGTATGTGGTGTGTAATCAGACAAGTTAATAAGAAAAAACCTAACTGATACCTTGGGACTGATTTGAGGTGGTGGTGGTTGTTGTTGTAGGTCATTTTACTATTGTATTAATATTTGTTATTATTGCTATAGACTCACCAAAGAAGGATTAGGAATCTCTTTTCCCCAACCCAACGCAAGAAAGAAGCAGCACTGGTTTCTAAAGGCTGAGCTCCTCGCCTCCCTCACCAGAAGGGAAGTAATCAGCTCTTGTGTTTGAGGTAGCCTGGAGGAGATTCAGCTAATTGAGCAGCAGAAGTGGTGTGGAAGTAAGATGGTAGAAGTTGCCGCCAGAGGAATAGAGGGGAGCAACTCTAACACAAAATGGGGACGGGATTTGGAGTTGTGAGAGATGGAAAGTCATGGTCTCTCCTGGCACAAAGCACCCAGGCTAGAGCTGAGTGACATGAGAAGGAGGTCAGACACGAGACCAGAAGCCTCAGCAAAGTTTCCACCAACTACCAAGAAAAAGGGAGAGGAGCCACTCATCCTCTAAGTAAATCTCAGGAGTTTAGTTAACAAGTTTCTGGGAAACTACCAAAGATAAACCCTCAGGAAAGGGAAAAAGCCCTCAATAATGATTGACATTTGGCATCTCACCATGAGCCCCACCATGAGTGGGGGCTTGGAGCCAGATTTCATTTGATTTGGAAAATGAAGTACTGTGATTTTTCTCATGCCAAAATGTTGCAGAGAAATTTGTGTCTCCTAAAGTTTGTCCAAACTCTTTAGACCCAGACTTACAGGCAATCTCTCATGGTTTACTTGTACAAACAGCTAATCTATTGCTTGTGGGTAAATTTCATAGGCTTAACTCTCAGCGATTATATATTTCTATATAACTAGGAAATATACTTCACTGTGCTTCCATGTGCCAACAAACATCTGTTCAAATATAATGTTATCTTTACTGTTCACAGACAGTAGGAAACACATACATACAGAACCCATAAGACCACCAACTAGTCAGACAAGTCCAAACAGGGAATGAAAACAGCTACATCATTTTTACTTTCTCCCTAATACAGATCGCATTTTCTATAGAAGCAACAACTTCTGTGACTTCGGAGAAAAAGAAATTATATTTGTTCGCCTGTGTTATGTAACTTGTTCAGGATTACACAGGAGAAAATTGCAGGCAGAGTAACTGATGATTCATTTCTCAGTTTTTTCGTCCTTCCATCCAAACTTTTGTTTTCAGCTACCAATCAAAAAACTACTGGCATATAAAGAGTGGGTAAACTGACATCAGATTTCTTTTCAAATCCCTCCCTTCTTCAGGGCTAATGGAGAAACACCTTCAGTTACCTTACCACTTCACCACAGTCAACCAACACGTTTTGTTTTGTTTTGTTTTTAAGATTGTATTTATTTATTTGACAGAGAGAGACACAGCGAGAGAGGGAACACAAGCAGGGGGAGTGGGAGAAACAAGCTTCCCCCTGAGCAGGGAGACTGATGCGGGGCTCAATCCCAGGACCCTGGGATCATGACCTGAGCCGAAAGCAAATGCTTAACGACTGAGACACCCAGGCATCCCCTTGCACATTCTTATCATATTAATCTTCCTAAATTATAGCCTTGACCATTTTACCCCATTCACTCAAAAAAAAAGACCCTAATCTAACACCATTCCATTCAAAGAATGCTTAGTGAGGAACTAAGAGGTTCAAAACATTGTGGTTTAACACACTGTGGGACATGAACTTGAATAAAACAGCTCTGTCTTCAGGCAGTTTATATTCTCACAGGAGATACAGACATTTCCCAACCTACCAAAAGGTGAACTATGCTAACTATTCTAATTAAGGTCAAGATTAAGGCTATAGGACTCAAGGCAAAGGAAAGGATAAAGCTGGTTCCTTTTCTAAAAAATCCATTATTTACAAAATAATCAGAATCATTTATCTAGCAATAAGTGCACTGTATAAACTGGCATCATCAACCTATCCTATCTCCTGCATTCCATAAACCCTCTGTAGACTCAGCCAACTGGTCTATTTAGCTCCAAAAGCATCTTGCAGTTTCCATCTCTCTCCCTCTCCTAATGTCATTTGCTCTGAATAGATCATCCCTCCAGTCCTCCCTTCCTGTCCAAATTCTTCTCACTTTATATACTACCATTTCTTTGAAAAACCTTCTTGCATCAACCAGCCAGAGTGTCCTCCTTTCCTCACATCTGAGTCACTCCCTGGAATCTTTCCCTCCACCTTTCTGAATCTACAGTAACGTCCATATGCACTACAACTCCAGGACTCACAGAATTCCACGTCCTTTCTGCCTGATATCTATGCCCCGGTCCAACATCCTAGCCTCATACCACTGGTTTCAGCCTCTTACTTGTTCCTTCGTTGCCCATATCCTTAGTGCTATGTCTAGTCCTCACTCTCTAACTCTGCCTCTAGTAGCTAAGGGGTCTAGAACCCATGGACCCTACTACTGAAGCCACACACTTTTGTCCACCAATGTGTGTTTCATGTGTCTTCCTTATACCTCAACCTATGACATGGACTCAGAAAAAAAGCAAAAAGTCAGCATGATTTGACTGTGACTACTTTAGTACAATATGGATGAAACTTGAAAAACATTATGCTAAGTGAAACAAGTCATACACTAAAAGGCAGACATTATATGATTCTGCTTAAAGGAAGTACCTAAAGTAGTCAGATACATGGACACAGAAAGCACAGTAGTGGTTACCAAGGGCTAGAGGAAGAGGGGAATGGAGAGTAATTGTTTAATGGGTACAAAGTTTCAGTATGGAATGAAGAATAAGCTCTAGATATGAACAGTGGTGATGTTTGCACAATAATGGAACATACTTAATAAAAATTAAACTGTACACTGAAAAATTATTAAAATGGTAAATTTTATGTTATGTATATTTTACCACTGCAAAATAAATAAATTTTTAAATGAATCATTCACAACATGGGGGGAAAAAAAGAACAGCGCCAAAGAGTTTGACAGAAAATCAAAATAGAGATCTCCACCAGCACTCATTCTTTCAAGATTCCTAACTAGCTAGCCAAATAACTCCCCTGCTAAGATTTCACAAGACTGAATATTTGCTCTGGATGTACCTTTGTTCTTTCCAGTTTTTGGCTCTAGTTTCTTCTAGACCACTTTGCAGCCTGACTCTAAACAATGAGCTTTCAAATAAAGCATATAAGCAGTCTATAACCATAAGGGTTACTGAACAAATATATTTCATCAAGGTGCTGCTTCCTGCTTATGGTCCTACTGCTTGATTCTCCCTCCTCTGTGGATTACATGTCCCATGGACCCAATCTCATTTACTCCCTGACTAGTGAGTACGTTTCCCCCTTGATAGAGAGAAGAACCAATCTCCTTCACTGTCTCAGTTTCCCTCCCGATCTCACAGATGTACTACCACTTTCTGCTTAGAATCATCCGCCCCGGGTGCCACTAAAGATACAGCCCTCTACTGCCTCCTCAGGGATCCTGTTGCCATAGCCACTAAATTTATTTACCTTACAGCTCCCATGGCTCTTCGTTAATACTTGTCTTTCCCACTACATAATGTTTCCTTGTATTATTTACCTCTCTGGAAGGCAGTGTCTTTTATGTCTTTCTACTCTTCTTAGTGCCTTTAATTATGAATGCCACATTTTCTCTGAAATATAACCAGAATGTCACTTAGATATTTTCAAGAAACATATCATAATTATCCATCCATAAAAAAATAGTTTTTAAATAAGTCAGAGAATTTCTTTAAGTATGAATCTATTTATTACTTTTAGATTTTAGTCCTGTTTACCTAAGTTCCAACAAAGTTCATGCAAGCTGTTCTCAGAACCCACTGAATTCCACTGCAACACCCCTCAGGTATGAATCCTAGAGAGTTAGTATGCTGTCAGCTTGATAAATCCTACTCATTCTAATAAAAATTTCCCAGACAATATAGTATGAATATTCTTCTTCAATCCTATAACTCACTTAAATGTCTTTGGTGGAGTTTTCATAAAATTTCTCAGTAGGGTGGTTTCTGGTAAAAGTCCTAGAATTTAGATCATGCCATTGATCACTATTGTGAAAACTGTCTGAGCTCTAAGTCTACCTAGACTATAACCCATTATAAAATTTCATCCAAATATCATTCTCCAAAGAAGGAACAGGGCTTTTCAGAGGAATGCTGAATCTAGGACGTGGGCAGGACAAATATAAGATGACCCCAGAGCATTTATAGTGCCAGAAAGCTCAAAACACAACAGGGTAAGAGTGCGTTATAGGTACACAGAAGCCAACCTGAAAGAGTTCCCAATGGCCAAAGCTGAAGAAGTTTGAGCAACAAAATAAAAATATGGTACTGGATTACAGTATAAAATAAATATACATGAATCCACTGATATAAATGAATGAGTGAATAAATAAATAAATGGGGTGAGATGGAGGAAGAGGTGGATTTTTCTTACAGATGACTTTCAAATAATATATGTTGAAACTCCTGCTTCTTGGAGATAAAGATTAATTTCCCACACATCCTCTCCCTCCTCAAGTGTGAGATTTAGTGACCTGCTTCCAATGAATAGGGTTTACATGGAAAATAGTAACTTTCCAATGGAGAAATCTGACAGTGCATCTAAGCAATGCAATAAGAAAGAAATATAACGGGGACATTTTCTCATGTCTCTAGAGACTGCTAACTATGAGGTTCTGGTTAACTGAAAATTGATGTAGGAAAGCGAGAAGACAGTCTGGACCAAGGAAAGATCGAGGCAATAACAGTATCTACTAAAGAATTCAGTGATATATAGAACAAAATCCAAACTAAAACTCTCTTAAAACACTCAACAGCCAATCCTTTTACATAAT
Organism: Ailuropoda melanoleuca; assembly: GCF_002007445.2. Taxonomy (NCBI): domain Eukaryota; kingdom Metazoa; phylum Chordata; class Mammalia; order Carnivora; family Ursidae; genus Ailuropoda; species Ailuropoda melanoleuca. The sequence goes on along the minus strand of NC_048228.1, from coordinate 41,623,587 downwards.
ACTTTATACTAGTAAATATGCTTACATAAATCTGCTTTCTTTGGACAGTTTTTGGTTTTTAACATTTAATTTAACTTGACATAATTCAAAGAAGTGGAGCCAGGGCTAAGAAAGGGCTTTTTTGTTTATTTTTCTAGATGGAAACAGATGTGTACTAGAGAACAATCCCTCAATGAGCAACTAATGTACTGCAGTCACAAAGCCTAGACAGCTACATTTATTCATCCTGAGGTTTCACTAGCTTTCTAGTGAATAGCTTTCTCTATTTTAATTTCAAGTTTAAAACCTCCCTGAGTTGGACTTTACATACTGTCTTCTTAAAAGAAAAATTCAGCCTTGTTAAAATTCAACTTTACTTTTCTTCTTTCAGTTGTAGAGAAAAATCTCAAAAACAAGTAGCTTTCTTGCTCCAGTGTTGTCTTTCTACCACTTCCTTCGAGAATACAAATTGTCATTTATTTCAACATTGTATATTATACTAATCAAAAACATATTTCTATAGAAATATAAAGAATTATTTAGTAAATAATGGTTTAATATAAATAAAGCTAATTTTTTAAGATTTTATTTATTTATTTGAGAGAGAGAAAGAATCCCAAGCAGACTCTGTGCTGAGCACGGAGCCCAATGCGGGGCTCAATTTCACAACCCCAAGATCATGACCTGAGCCAAAATCAAGAGTCAGAAGCTTAACCAACTGAGCCATCCAGGCGCCCCATAAATAAAACTATCTTTAAGTCATACTATATTCCCATAAAGAGATAATTATAAAAAATGAAACCATAAAGATCTAAAGTTAGCTCTTCTTTTCCTCTTCTTCTTCCCTACTTTTCCAGAACAATTCACTCATAAAGCCATTAGGTATGAGACAAGCAGAAGAGGCATTTGCGCCAGGATAGGGAAAGCCATGGTGGCCCTGAGTGAGGTAAAGTGAGCATCTGCATGGGAGGAAGGGCTAGCAGGGGTATCGGAGACGGTGCAGGATCACGAGGGTACTTGTGCACGAAAGTGCCCTGTGTCGGTATGAAAGACTGGGTAAGAGGAAGTGGGAGGCCACGTGGTAATGTCTACAGCAGCAGCCCTGCAGGCCAAGTGGAGTAAGGAAGTCATTGTTGTAAGGGAAGTGGTAGTAGGGGTAAAAGGAGATTGGTGCATATAAAGGAACTGATGAAATAAGTAAATGTATTAAGGATAATGAGATAAGAAAATGAGGTTGAACTTCATGATGATGGATTAGAATTGGAGGTGTCTGTGTGTACATAATGGTTTTCAGTATTGTAGATGTCTGTGGAAATAAAGATAGATGTAAGTGTGCATGTGTGCGTGTGTGTGTGTATGTGTGTACAAACATTCCCTACCTCTTTTCACAGAGAGGGAATGGTGGCAGCAACACCACAGTAGCAATAATTGCACCTAGCATGCAGATCTTGGTTTCCAAATTCAATTCTCCCCTAAAAGGAATCCAGGATCCTTGAAGAAATGGCTCATTGGGCTGGGGAAGAGAAAGTGCAAGTGAACTTGGAATACCTTATTGTGGCATTAATAAGGAGGTATCCAAAGAATGATGGGTGACATGTCAAAAGGACAGAGGAGCCGGCTTACTGGGACTCAAGTCTCAAAGCTTCCCTAAGAAATATTTACAGTTCCTATCTTTTGCCTAATTTTCTATCAGGTTGTTTGTGTCTTCATCATAATGCTTTTCAAGATTCTTTGTCCCGTAAATCAATCCTTTCTAGGTTATACATGTAGAAAATCTCTTCTCATTCACGGTTTATCTGGTCACTATCTTTTGATAAACCACTATTATTAATTTTAATGTAGTTGAACTTACCAATTTTTTCTTTATAGTTTGTGTTTTGTGGACTTTGTTTTATAAACTTTTCCTACCCTACATTCATAAAGATAGTGTCCTAAATTGTCTTCTACAAGTTTAAAAGATTTACCTTTCACAATTTGGTCTTTAATGCACAAGGAATTTTTGTTTATATGTGGAGGAATATAGAGACACAATTCCTTTTTGCATATGAATAACCAGTTATTCCAGCACCATTTTCTATATTCCTTTTCCCAATTGAGTATTCTATCCCAACATCTACCACATTGTCTTAATCCTTATAATAAATCTTAATATCTGGTAAGGCAAATGTCCCTGTTCTGGTCTTTTCCTTTAAGTATATTTTGGATGATTTTAGCCCTTTTCTATTCCATATAAATCCTGGAATAATGTTTTATATCCAACCTTTCAAGATTTTGATTGGAATTGCATTACACCAATAAACCAAATTGGCAGGAAATGTCTTTACCATATTCATTGTTCCTATCCACGAACATGGTACTTCATAAAAATGTTAAACTTTTGTACATATAATAATAATAATGAAAAGACCCCACAAAAATGGGAGAACTATTTCTAACAAACATGATGGTTCAAAGGTTTATATGACTAGGGGTGCCTGGGTGACTGTCGGTTAAGCATCTGACTTCAACTCAGGTCAAGATCTTGGGGTCCTGGGATTGAGCTGTATACCCAGCTCCCAGCTCAGTGGGGAGTCTGCTTCTCCCTGTCCCTCTCCCTCTGCCCCTACCTCTGTTCCTGTGCACGTGCAGGCATGTTCTCTCTAATAAATAAATAAAATCTTTAAAAAAGAAAAAGGTTTATATGACTAATATTTTAAAATTTCATACAAAATACCATGGAATAACAAGAAAGGGTTTGACCTGATAATTCATAAGGAAGCAACACAAATTAGAAATAAGTATATGGAAAAATGCCTGGCCTAATTAATAGTAAAGAAATGCAAATTTAAATACCTACAAGATGTTATTTCACCTATCAAATTAAAATTCTTTTTAAAAATGTTACAATAGACACATCAGCTTGAGTCTAAGTGAAAATCAACCCTCAGGAAGGTTGAAGTCATGGGGTGGGCTTGCTAAAAACCTATTTGTATGCAAACTGAAGAGCCTCTTGGAAAAGAACACTTTGAAAGGAAGAAATTAGGAATAATGAGTTTCAGCCAGTAAAAAAGCAGTATTCAGTGGTACAATCTGGTCTTTTAGATATGTCTTCTAGTTCAGCTCCCCCACTGAACTCTACAGAGGAAGGAAGAGAAGCCATCCAGAAAAAGAAAAAGAAAGAGTGAAAGAAAGAAAAAAGAAAAGGGGAAAGAAAAAGAAAACAAATACAAAAGAGCTATTTCATTATTTTTGAAGCACTGGAACATACCAGCACAGCTTGGGGCCTGTTAGAGTGATACACTGGAAGAGAAGACACCCTCCTGCACTTTGCACAGAACATTCTGAAGCTCCAAACCTCAGCTACTGAGCTGAGGCAAAGCCAATCAAAAGGAGGTTGGTGTGTGGATACAAAGGTGAAGCTCTAGGCACTTTTAGAAAAACTTGTGATCCAGGGGCTAAGGGAGAATTTCCAAAAGCACTAAGTGGTCACACATCAACTAGCAAAGGAGGGTGGGGGAAAGCAATATTGAACTTTTTCGTTTTTAATATGGCTTCCTTCTTTTCCCATAAGCTAATAAGCTAGTGAAAGCTGGGAAAATCTAAGGTTAAATCCTTCTTCAACATCATCAAATGTACAAATCACATGCATTAATACACTGTTGGTAGGAGTAGAAATGAAACAGACTTTTTGGGAAACCATTTTGCAAAATATATTAAAATTATTTCTTAAATTTTAAATTCTGATCCTAAAATTGTCCCACTAAAAGTCTTGTCCAGTAAAAAAGAGACATAAATAAACATGTGTCCAAGGACAACTGTTGTAGTACAATTACAATAATAAAATCCTGAAATGATCTACTAAATATTCAATCATAGGAGTATTAACCTTAAAAATAAAATTGTCAGTTATTTTACCAACAAAAATGGGTTTATTTGGAAAAAGCAGAGAATTGCAATCCAGGACAAGCAAACTACAGCAAAAAACATGGGCAAGTCTAGAGAACAAAGGAGAGAACCACTCTTTTATAGAGGAAAAGGGCAATTTGAGAAGGTTGTTAAAAACAAAAAGTCCTTTGGAATAAACTGGGAGTTGGGAGTATAGTGCCTCCCTGTTGGCTGAGTTGTGATTGTCTCTCATTGGCTGGGCTATTGCCAGGGGGAGGAGGTAAGCCTTTCTTCCTCTTGCCCTGATAGTAAAGTAGTATCCACGTGCAAGATCGCTCTCGTCCTGTTGGGTCTGCAATTGATGGCAAGTGGTAGGACACGAGAGCTCCCCCTGCCAAACCCCCTGACTCCATTTTACTGAGGTTTCCCTTTACTAATTTTCACAGGATAAAGATTAAATGAGTTAATGGGGCAACTAAACAAATGGGTAGACAATTAAACACTATGCAACCCTGTATGAGAAAACACTGTTGAGGGGGAGCCTGGGTGGCTCAGTCAGTTAAGTGTCTGCCTTCGGCGCAGGTCATGGTCTCAGGGTCCTGGCATCGAACCCCACGTCGGGCTCTTTGCTCAGTGCTCAATGGGGAGTCTGCTTCTCCCTCTCCCTCTACTCCTCCCCACCCTCTCCGTTTGTCCGCAATCTCTGTCACGTAAATAAATAAAATATTTTTTAAAAAAGATACTGTTGGTAGTAAAACACAGTGTATTAAACTGAATGTAGAAAGATAAACCTTTGTTGGAAATTTTTAACTGAGGTTTTTCCTTTTGTCAAATTGCTTATTTTGCCCTGTAGCTCTCCACCTACTGGATCAATTGGAGCCATTGCCTTAGGAGAACAGAAGTCCATTGGCCTGCTTGAATGCATTTAACCCATAGCAGGCTTACCACTCTGAAGCAAAGCACTGATACATACAAGCCACTGTGAGAGAATTAGGTTTTTTTGAATAAATATAAAGGACATGATTGCAATTTGGAGGCAGAACCTAGAAGACTTGCATATAGAGATGATAAAAGTTAATCACAGAATAAAAATAATACAATATTTAACCTGAAGTCAATTTCCCGCCTGGAGGAAGAAAGAAGAAAAATTCCCTCCTAGCCTGCAGAGAAAAGACTGGAGAAAGAGGAAAAGAAGAGAAGAAAGTCAGATGTAAGAAGAGTCCCTGAGAGGGTTGTTCCCTTTCCTGGGGTGAAATTCAAGATGGATACTTGTGCTCCAGGTAGGTTCCAGGATCTGAGAAAAGAAAGTCCTTTTGTTCCACTTCCTTCATGAAATCAGGGAGAAGCCACTTTTGGAATGCCTACTGACAACACAGGGTGGCTGCAGAAGACTGGAGACAGAGGGGGCCTGTGAGAGCCACCTGCCCCCACAATCCCCATGGTTCCTGCAGAGCTGAGAACAATGAGACAGCTGCTTGTGGGTGGGGGTGGGGGTGGAAGATAAGGGGGCCCCATACTAAAGCCAGGGGAGACGGGCCCTCAACAACATCAGGGAAAGATGACAAACTCCTGGCAGCATTTGCACTGCACTGCCCATGCCCAGAACATAAGAGACGTGCTAAATTAGCTGCAGATCAGTGGGACCTACAGGCAACATCCACGCAAGGCAAGACCACAACCAGAAGGGACTGGATGGTAACACAAAGTCCAGATACCCATCCCTTGCTGGCAGGATGGCAACATGAGCTTCCCCTGTTCCCAGAGGCCATCGCAGGGAAGGAGGAAGGTGAGGTGAAAAGGAGAGATCCTGAGAAGTAGTCTGAACTGACAACAAATTGACTTTAGTTACAGAGAAATGTAAAGTTATTTTTTCTCAAAATTCATTACTACAAAACTAGGACATCTATGTACAATGCTATTTTGACCTATCCAGTATTTATTCTCTCTTCTTCTGATAAAAGCAGCTTGGTTTCCTGGGTCCTATTTTTTCAAGGCCTGGGTGTTCCTTTGATTTTGCAGCCTGCCAAGAAATTCCTTTCCTTCCTTAAATTTGAAACTAGGTCAGTTTCTGTTATTTGCAACTAAGAATGCCAGCTGATATGAAATACATAATCCCAATTTTGTAAATGCACAAGAGCACACTGGCACACACACACACACATACACACACAGAGCTACATGTGGAAAAGATTAGAAGGAAATAAACACAATGTTAACAGTGATCACTCTGGGTAATAAGATTACAAATACTTTTATTTTCTTCTCCCTTCATTTCTAAATTTTCTATTTTCCATAATGAGTATGCACTGTATTTTTATTCAGAATATAGAAAGAGAGAAGTATTATCCATAATGTCCAGAAAAATAACATTAGGAAGCCCAATGACATTAATAAGACATGTCATCGGTCTTTGTCTCCTGGCATCCTGGGCCAGCCAGCAGCAGCAAGCATAAAACTGTAGGGCCGTGTGGTGCAATGGGAAGAGGACTCTTTGGAGGACCTAGAGACCTGAGTTTTAGCTCTGACTGTCACAAACAAGCGGGGGGCCTTCATTAAGTCTCGCAACCTCCCTGAGCCTCAAGTTTCTTCACCTGTGAAATAAAGGCTTAAACTCCCTACAAGATTACAGAGATCACTGACCTGTGCACCAGACCCTAGGCTCAGGTTCCAGCTCTCAACATTTCTAGGATGTATGTGCGACAGGACAAAATGCCCCAGTTATGCAAACCAAAGTGTTAACTTTCAGAATGCTCTCAAGAGAATTCTGCTTGTTTTGCTTCTGAGATAGAAACCTAACCATATCACTTTGACATTTTCCATCTTATTTTCATGCTACCTCTGTCAGAAAGGACATTTTACAACCCAATTATTGCCTGTTACGAGGAGAGTGCAGCTAGTGCTCGACCCTGACGTCAGCCCCTAAGTAGCCTGAGAACCGGGAGCACCACCATACCAGATTGTGCTAGATCTCTTCCTACTCACAGCACATCCCCTCATCATGCAGTTGGTCATCAGAGCCACAGACAGCAGGGAAAGGCTTACAGAGGGATCTGGTGAAAGGCAGATTTGCTACTGCTGCCTCAATCCAGGAAGTCACAAAGCCAAGGAAGCCCAAAGGGGTGTGGTGCGACATTTCATGACATATCCTCCCTTAGCGGCGGTCTGTCCATGTGGAGGACCTAGATGTAGTCAGATGGGGTAGGTACACATAGAAGGGTACAGCAGGAATGAAGCTGTAGGAATAACAAAGCCCATACTAGCAACTTTTATATCTGTTCTAAAGTAAACATGACTTCATCAAACTAATCTCTCAGCTATTTTTGTTGTTGTTGTTCTTCCATTCTTATATCCATATCTTTTTTTTTTTAAGATTTTATTTATTTATTTGACAGAGATAGAGACAGCCAGCGAGAGAGGGAACACAAGCAGGGGGAGTGGGAGAGGAAGAAGCAGGCCCATAGCATAGGAGCCTGATGTGGGGCTCGATCCCATAACGCCGGGATCACGCCCTGAGACAAAGGCAGACGCTTAACCGCTGTGCCACCCAAGCACCCCCTTATATCCATATCTTGCAACTTCCTCTGGGAATTTTCTTCCTCTTTTTCTATAATGTCCAAAAGTCCTCTTTGGCTTGCCCAGGCCAAACTCCCCATGAACCAGAGTGTGCATGACCTGAGACTCTCCATCATGTCTCAGGAGACCTCTAACTTTTAGAGCTCTAAGGAAAATATAAGCCCCAAACCCTTTAATTCCGTATAGTAAAAAATCAACTTCCCTTCTTTCTGTTTATCTTAATTTCTAACCTAAAAGAGGAAAATAGAATGGAAATGGACTGGGTGATCTTTTCCAAGAAAAACTTGAGTTTTTTAAACTACTAAGAGAAGAACTAAAATTTGAATGCAGAAAAGATACAATTAAGCACACTTGCAACCTTGGCAAGTACATTAAGGGGAGTGTAAACGGAATAGGACTGTGTGGGAGTCAGGCTCAGTCCAAAGAAAACAGGCCCGGGAATGTTTCAAGATGAGATCTAAAGAGATGGAGTGAGTCACTAAATGAAGAAGGGAAAGAACAGAAAACACCAGAAGACGGTCATTCCAGTGAAAGGAACCCCAAAACTAGCAGTGAGAAACTTTAAAGGGTAGAAATAAAAAAACAATAAAAGGTGGAAATGTCATTAAACTAAGACTGAAGAAGAGCAAACAGGGAGAACTGGTGATTTGTCTTTTTGCCAAAGTCAGTGTTGCTGATGGGGAGAGAAGAGAATGGAGAATGTGGGAGGGATTGAGGAATTCCAGTAAGAAGGTTATCTCCCCCAAAGAATGCCTGAGAAGGGTTTTTTTTGTTTTTTTGTTTTGTTTTGTTTTTTCCACATGAGATTAAGTCATTACTCTAAAATAGCCCAAGGGTCATACATTGCCTCTCTGGTGTTTACTAGTATAACTCCTGAGTAGAAAATAATTTTCTAATATGAAATGGGGGAGCAGGAGGTAACATAGAAAGGATAAAGATCCCTCAAATTAAAAACAAGAAGGCACTTAAATGACCTATGGTTTAAACAACCCTCCCCAAAATATTGCTGACTCTGCAGACAAGGCTGACATCACAGCCCGCATCAGAGTTAAACTGCCTCCCAACCGTTCTTACTGTAAATACAGCGGGATGGGAAGATGCAAACATCTAAATAGTCCCTTCTCTTCTCTCTCTCTCTCATAAACTGCTTCAAGTCCCAACGTCGTTTCAATTTAGCAAATCAAGCATCACCTGCTAACATTCACCGCTTTCAGATCTACCACCGCAATTAGTGAGCAATGCAAACTAATTTAATAAACAGAGAAAATATAAATAAAACAAAATGTAGCTGCTTTCAGTATTGTTTGTGATTATAGAAAAGATCATTTCTATTTTGTTGACTACAGGGATTTCTTTTTTTTTTTTTTTTCTTTTAAAGATTTTATTTATTTATTTGACAGAGATAGAGACAGCCAGCGAGAGAGGGAACACAAGCAGGGGGAGTGGGAGAGGAAGAAGCAGGCTCATAGCAGAGGAGCCTGATGTGGGGCTCGATCCAATAACGCCGGGATCACTCCCTGAGCCGATGGCAGAAGCTTAACCGCTGTGCCACCCAGGCGCCCCCGACTATGGGGATTTCTGGTAGTGCATCTATCTGGCAAGCTTCAGAAACAATAGTTCTATTGAACAGCTAGAAAGGAAGTGCTATGACCAGATTGCTTCCTGTGGTGAACAAAGGGCTTTTGCTGACAGAGCAACTTCATGGTTACAGAGACAACCCCGCAAGTTTTGTCTTTCAACATTGAAAATTGTTCATTTTCTTCTTCTTCTTTTTTTTAAATTTCTCGATTTCAAGAGGAAACAAGATCTTCCGACTTGCTGCCTAAGGAAGAGTTTTAAAAAGAAGAAAAGAAGGGAGAAAGGAGGGAGGGCAAGAACGAAAGAAGGAAGGAGGCAAGCAAGCAAGAAAAAAATAACATGGCCACATTTCTCAGTGTTTTTTTGTTTGTTTCTACTACAAAATATTAACATGTTGGACAATAATGGAGCAAAAAAAAAAAAAGTTGTGTATATCATCATAAGTCCCATGTGTATATCACCATAAGGCTAAGAAAATAGGGCAGGGTGTGCACAAGCAAGGATATAGAGTTTTGAAATGAGTGTAAGGATCTGTTCACCCGAAAACTTCTTAAGGGATAAAATGGATGTTTTGGGTTAAAAGGTTGACTCTCAGAAATGAGTGCATGAAGAAATAAGATACTTTCTCCCTCGCGTCCTTCATTTCTTTCCCCTCATCCCTGATGTTGAGGGCATCTGTGATTAAGACAGAAAAAAAGGCAGGTGTGCTCTTCTCCCCAGAGCAACTTCTCCAAAACAGACACTGTTTCCATGGTTGTTAAGGCCGTGATGAAAAGACCTCAGAAGAATTACTAAAACATCATCTGAGAATGCTTTCCAATGGTACAATGTAGGTCTCTATGGTAATGGAAGAGAAAGCAAATTTGTCTTGATAAGAATGTCTACAAATGAAATATATGTATGATTGTTGCATTTTCATGGCAGGACATTAGGGAGAAGGCCTGAAGGGAAGTCGGGGGGGAGCATAAAGACCATGATGAACAGGAAGAAGAAAGGTGTTGATGGGAAGAAGGAATACAGTTTAACACTTCAAACATTTATTTCCCTTACACTCTGACCAGGGACGGTTTGCCTTAGTCCTAAATACATCCAACAGAGTAAGCACCAATTTCAAGTTAAAAAAAATTAGTCATACATTAGTCATACATTAGGGAGTATCAGTATCCTTCTTCCTTTGAAAATAAAGGCAAACCACTGCAACAGAACTGGTTACATAATTTGCAAGATGCACTGCAAAATTAAGATATGGGGCTCAAGGGGTACCTGAGTGGTTTAGTCAGTTGAGCTTCCCACTCTTGATTTCGGCCCCACTCATGATCTCAGGGTCCTGAGACTGAGCCCCGAGTGGAGCCCCAGCTGGAGCTCCACGATGAGCCCAATTCAGGCTCCATGCTCATGCAGAGTCTGCTTGTCCCTTTCCCTCCCCCTCTGCCCCTCCCCACATGCATGGGCACACACTCTCTCTCTTTCTTCCTCTCTCTCTCTCTCTCAAATAAATAAAAATCTTTAAAAATAAAAATTTTAAAAAATGTGGGGCTCAAAACTTACTAAAAATTTCAAAAGGGCAAGAACAGAGCATTAAACCAGACAAGGGAAACTACTAAGTGTGGGTCACTGCACAGGACATACACCCATAAAGTCAGCCCTGCCCCACAATTAAAAGCAGATTTGGATGGGTTCAATAATGTATTTGGAAAAAAAAAAAAAATCCCAGAGGTAAATTCCCAGTGTAAAAGTTCAAGAGAGGGAGCTTGATTATTGAAGTCAGAAGACCACTTATCTCTGCTTTTCTATTAGTGGTAGTAGGTCTAGATACCCTCAGTGGTACTAGTATTTTTACTTTCTCACTAGACCACAGTCTGCTCGCTATGAACAAGAGAGTTCAGAAGGTCATCATATACAGCTCTCAGATATGGAAGTGACTAAGAACATATTTTGGATGGTTTTGGTTCTTTTAAAATACTTTTATAGTCTTACAATACTATTAGCCCAACTAAAGTGATGCTTTCACTTTATTAAAGGTTAGTGATTTCAGTTATAGAGAAAAGTGAAAATACTACTGGTAATTCACTGCTTATTCCATTTAATGCTAAAATACCAGTATAAATACGAGTATTTTATTTTAAAGTTTAAAAATCAGTGAAACCAAATATTTAATAGATTCAAAATACCAAAGTGCATAAATATATTACAAAGCATCAAATAAAAATGAAAATTTATAAAAATATAAATGTTAACCATTTTTTATGGTTGTGATAACAATTAACCACAGATGAAATTATTAAAAATATTTCTGAATGTATTAAATACTATGTTCAAGTTAATTGAATGAACCATGAAAAATCAGAAGTGAAACAATAGACTTTCAATTAAATGCAGTATAAAAACAAAGTCATCCATTATGTCATGATTAATTCTTGAACAATATTTTGTATAATTTCTTCCAGCTGCTGTGAAAAGTATTCTGACTGTATATTAGCTGGAAAATGGTGAGAAATAATTACATGTGCCAACTCCAAATCATTTCCTCTGGTCCTTCATTTTCAATTAGTAACATTTATTGTTTGATAACTTTGAGATAAACTTTGGAACCAAATTTTTTTTAGGGACTACAAAGTTTTGATTGATTATGATTATTTTGTCTTACTCATATTTTAATTTTTTTAAAGATTTATTTATTTATTTGTCAGAGAGAGAGCACAAGCAGGGAGAGCAGCAGGCAGAGGGAGAAGCAGACTCCCCGCTGAGCAAGGAGCCCAATGCAGGACTTGATCCCAGGACCCTGGGACCATTACCTGAGTCAAAGGCAGATGCTTCACCGACTAAGCCACCCAGGGATCCCTGTTTTACCGATATTTTAAAAGAAAATATTTTAAGTTCACTTTTATTTTCTCTAATTTTACCATGCATAAATGAAGACTCCTAAACAGAGTTAACTATATCATTTTCAAAACTATTATTTTATATTCCACCTGTACAGAAAATTTTTGAACTGGAGTGAAAATTAATTTTGCAGTAGAGTCTTTCCAATACCACAATATGATTGTCTGTTGAGACTCACAAATAGATTAACCTGTCTGGAGTAGAGTTATCCTTCTATATAAAGTGAATTTGGGGATCATTGATCTTGATCTTAACTTACATATGATTCAGATGTCAATTTTTTAAAATAATAAAATAATGATATTATATGAGCAAAAGTATCAGAATGTAAGGGGTCACAAATTTCACTGCCTAGGAAAATAGCAGGTTACCAGACACCAATTTTGTCATCATTATTATGGTTCATTTACTTTTGTAATCCAACCCCTCACATATACACAAAAGTTAATTTTATTTTGAGAATTTCAACAGTATCCTTGAGAAAAGTGGATATATACTATAATATCAAAAGCCTGAGGTTAGAATTATTGTAATGAAATTCAGATCAATGAGCAATAAATATTTTCATTTTAAGACAGAGTATGCCAAAGAGCATGACATAAACAATTCCCCATCATCAACTCATTTTTCATTCTTTGACAGCAGCCAGCTCGAGCTATGAGGTAACCTTGGAAATTGAGTTTCACCCACAATGGAAAATGACAGAAGGACCCTGGATCCCAAGGCACAGTGGAGTGTCAAACTAGCCTTGTATTAACAACTTCAAGGCATTTACAGAGGAAGAAAACCTATTTTAGGCCACTATTATTTGAAGTTATCTGCCACTCAGAGTCAAATTTAATACTAATACAAAATTCTGTGTACAAGATAAGCTACTTCAAAAACAGATCCTGAAATATGTAGCACCAGCTCAATGAAAGTAGCTGGAATACTTTCCTAAGAGCTGGAATGGTAGCAACCCTTCCTATGTTTTAGCAAAATATTTAATAAAATTGTTACTTATGATAAGTTGGAAGGCAGACCACCTGCTTGTTAAGAATGGAGTCTGGGGAACAAAATAAGATGAAAATAGAGAGGGAGGCAAACGTAAGAGATGCTGAACTCTAGGAAACAAACTGAGAGTTGCTGGAGGGGAGGTGGGTGGGGGATGGGGTAATTAGGTGATGGGCATTAAGGAGGGCACTTGATGTAATGAGCACTGGGTATTATATATAACTGATGAATCACTAAATTCTACCCCAGTAACTAATAACACAGTATATGTTAACTAAATTGAATTTAAATAAAGAATTTTAAAAAAAGAATGTAGTACTTAGGAAATGATGAGAAAAAAATCAGAATACTGCAACTTGTCGGCTACATCAAATTCTTAAAAGCTTGAGCTACAGCTAGCTAGCCAGACTTCAAGCAACGGTGGAAAGGACTTCTGCTCTGCTGAGACAGACCTACTCTGCCTACAGCCTGCAATCAAAGGAAGTTGAAAATATGATCAATTAGAGTCTCCCAAGATTTAAAAAGCCAAGCCTTCTCTCCCCCAACACAGAATTATATTTGTCTCCTAGATAATAATCTCAGTTTAAAATTACATATTCATTTTATTTATTTATTTATTTATTTATTTATTTATGTTACACTTGATGAAAATTGAAAGTTTTTTTCTCAATTGTATTCCCTCCCAGTGCTTAACACGGTTTTTGGTGCAAATAGGCACTCAGTAAATACTGGTTGAAAGAATTAATAAATTTCTACTTATTATTTCCCTTTATAAAGATTCTATTTTAAACATTTGGGATACAAAAAGAATCAGTAGCATTAAAACATGACATTTTAATTTCGTTTAAGTTTATTTAAGTAAAATACTTTCCTCAAAAATTATACCCCCATTAGAGAAGAATACCTTAAAAAAGACATAAGACATATCCTAAAAGTCAGGCCTCTCAGAACTTCTCAGGGCAGAAAATAAGTAAATCCGCCTCACAAGTGATCTATAAGTTATTATGTATTATTATCAGTACCTTTGAAGAACAGCTTTCAAGTCACTACAACTGTAACCTACAACTAGGGTATATTTACCCTTTGCTTCAAGGATGAAAAACATCTTCATGCAAATGCTTCCTAAGAGACATCTTTCTCATAAACATTCTGAGCTTTTACCCAAGTTGAACATTTAGGACTCAAAAGTACACATATCCACTGACTATCTCACAGCAAGATCTAATGTCATTAAAGTGCGACAACAGACGGTTTTTTGTTTTGTTTTGTTTTGTTTTGTTTTGGTGTGTTAGAGCGACAAGGCCAATATAGCATTCAATATGTATCAGAATTTAAAATAAAGACGATGCAATGGCATCACCATAAAGCAGAGCTTCAGTTAAAAAAAGAAAGAAAGAAAGAAAACTTCCAGGTGTCAGAGGTTTAGTAGAATTAAAGTTTAATTCTTGCTCACATGAAGTGAGCTCGCTTTTCTTCGTGTGTTGGTCTACTTTCTAGGTTGCTTTAGCGTGATGCTGCCTGCTCACCAGCCCATGTCTCCACCACACTGGTAATAAATTTTCCTCCTGAAAGTGACATATGTCACTTCTACACACATTGCATAGGCCAAAGCTAGCCACCAGGCTGCACCTCACGTCAAGGAGGCAGGTGTGTACAACCCTCTTATTCCCTTAAAATAGAGAAGAACTAAATGAACAGCAATAATGCTATCCATAGGACATTACAGTCATCCAGATCTGTGGCAGTTTGCATAGTTTGACCTCAATCTTCTAATATTTATAGTAAAAATAGTGTATTGTATACGTGTTAGTCCATCAAATAAACCTACTCCATTGATATTATAGAAATTTACGTTTTCTACTATTTAACGACCACATCCTATATGCTAAATGCAGTAATGTCAAATTTTTTTAATTTTGTTTTGCATTTGTCTATGAATTTTCTAACTAGGTAAAATCAGATAAAACAATATTGTTATAATTTTAGGAATCCTTTATCCAATGAGTAATTGTAATTAAGCTTATCTCACAAATAGTGAGGGAAATTTTGTCAAAAAGGTCATTCCTGGGGTGCCTGGGTGGCTCAGTCCTTAAGCATCTGCCTTTGGCTCAGGTCATGATCACAGCATTCTGGGATCAAGCCCCACACTGGGCTCCCTGCTCAGCAGAAAGCCTGCTTCTCCCTTTCCCACTTCTGCTGCTTGTGTTCCTTCTCTCGCTGCCTCTCTCTCTGTCAAAATAAATAAATAAAATCTAAAAAAAAAAAAAAATCATTCCTGATTTTGAATTTTCATTAAAGATGATTAAGTATCTACTTCAAAAATAGCAAAATAGCATGAGTTTTCTTTTTCCCAAATGTTTTCTTGCAATTCTTTGCTGCCATAACAGTTTGGGCCTGAATTTTATTTTCATAAGTTTAAAGACAGATTTTTATTTCTGCTGAGTTTTGTCATTAGAGGATATGTATTATTAAAAGATCATCTTAGTGGATTAAATTGTAATTTAAAAACAAATAAAGAGGAAATAAACACAAAAGGGAGGGTTTAAGAGAGAAAGAAAGCAAAGAACACTACTCAGAACCTACTAGTTGGGAAAAAATTCGCCCTGGGTCTCTCACGTTTCTGCACAACACAAAAGCAGAGGAACTGGCTTTTTTTTTCCCCCCTTCTGGATTACCTCTTCAAGGATGTCTGTACAAAGAACAACCTTGGAAGATAGAAGGAGTGTATCTCTTTAGAGCAGAGGGCAGAATTGTTTGCTGCACAGTGTAATTAAGATAATGTTTCCCTCTAGGGCAAAGGTTGGGCAGCTTATCTTGCAGCCCCCTTAAATGACTGGGGTTTCCAAAGCTCAGGGTCCTTCAATTGTGATGCAAACCCACTGCTTGTGTGGCACTCACTCGGGCCACTGCACGTCACCTCCATAAGATTTGTGGGGGCACAAATGACATGAACATGAAGCTCATGCTGCTCATGCTTGCCTGATGAGGAATAAGTCCTTTTATTCTGACCTAGGAGTCTCATGTCTTTTGCCAGCGTATACAAAACCATGGCAAGCTAACTTCACAACTTTTGGGGACAAGAATGGGATACTGACAGACATGGCTTTCTGGAAGAGAAAAGTCAAGAGATCATAAGGACTGAGTTAAGGCTTATGAGAAGACTCCCCAGGACCCAGTGAGTAGGGAAGTACTTACCCAAACAGTAGACAAAGGCTGATGGGAAGTGGGGGAGGAGCCTCCCACTGTCCCACCTTTTCCTGAATGTTTACAATCTAGGTGGCAAGAGGCAGGATTGAAACAAATTACCTAAATGGTGCTTTAATTGCTGCTCACTCTTCTCTGAGAGGGAAAGGGTCAAGGAATCCCCAAAGCTAACAGAACGCTTTGGGTGGTCTGAAAACATCAGAACTTAGTTTTGTTGAGCCATGAATATCCATGGGATCAATCAAAACGGAAAGCAAACATGCTTTGCTTACTGGCATAGAGCCACTCACTCTCTTCCTACACACCCCCAGATTCCCTCTTCCATCTCTTCCACTCTTACCTCAGAGGCTTTCAAGAGAAAAATAATTGGAGGTGGGGTTGAGGTCTTTCTGTCCCCAGCTTTTGGGGAACCAAAAACTATATGCACATTTCCAAGTATGCTGGGGAACTTAAGGGAAGAGAAGGACTCAGACCTCTATGGCTCTGTTGGACACAGGCACCAAAGTCAACCATTCTACCCAATTCTATGATGAAAGGCAGGCTCAGATGCAATTTATACGATTTGGTCAGGGTTTGCAGTAGGGATGTAATGCTAATATGACCTTATCTTCTAAGATGTCACCCACTCCTGATTTTCCTTCTACTTCTCTAAGAGCCCCTTAGTTTTCTTCAATGGCTCCTTTGCCCCAGACTACTTCTTCAATTAGAAATTCTTAAAAGAAATAGAGGGCAGGAGAGTGAAGAAATTAGGTGTTATAATAGAACTTTGAGGGGAAATATCTGAATTGCCATGATTAGAGGTAAGTTGAGATTTCTGTATTTTCAAAAGGAGCCATGGGTTAAAAATGAATGAGGGACACTGTCTTATAGGTTGATGTTTTCCATAGTTTCATTCTTAGTGGCCATTCCTACTGCACTTTTTTTTTTAAAGATTTTATTTATTTATTTGAAAGAGAGAGAGAGAGAGGGAGAGAGAGAGAAATAGCAAGAAAGAGCACAAGCAGGGAGGAAAGGGAGAAGCAGGGTCCCTATGAGCAGGGAGCCCGATGTGGGGCTCAGTCCCAGGACACTGAGATCATGACCCAAGCCGAAGGCAGACATTTAACCAACTGAGCCACCAAGGCAACCCCCTTCTGCACATTTAGATACATGCTTTCACCTACATCCTAGAAGCTATTTATATGCTCATAATTCCCAAGTCCATATCTCTAGTTCCAACCTATCTTTAAGTTCCAGTCCAGCTTTTTGAAAATGCTTATCAACTGGCTATCCCACAGGCATTTCAACCTAATGCAGTAAAAAGACTAAAGTAATCATATCTCTTTAAATATTCCCACCTTTCCCATTATGGTTAATGGAATCAATATCTTCAATTCTCCCAATTGAATCCAAAGAACTTATCCTAAAGTCCCTCCTCTTCCCTAACCATCCATACCCAAATCCTATCCATTTCCATTTAGAAATACATCCAAAATATGACCTTCTTTCCCATTCCTCTCCCACTAATTCAATTCAGGCTCTTATGATTTCTACCCTAGACTAATGTAATGACATAGTGCCCTATCTGGTCTCTCCCCATCAATCTCTCTTACAATCCATTTTTACACTCCTGCCATAATTATATTCTCACCAAACAAATATGATTACATCCTTCCCTTTGTTTAACAACTTCTCCTGATTTCCCACTAGCTTCCCTGTAAAAGCCAAGCTCTTTTGTCTCAGTACAGTGCCCTTCCTGATGTAACCCAAATACACTGTTCCAATTTCATTTCCTTCCACTCTCCACCACAACCCTAAGCTCCAAACCACAATGAACTTCTCACATATCTTTTCAAAACTCTATGCCTTTGCACATTTTGTTCTCTTTGCCTGAAATGCCCTTTTTTCCCTCTTCTTTATATAGCATTCTGTCTTCAAGACTATCCAGAGCTCACCTCCTTTGTCAAGCAATCCCTGACATTCCTATCAACTACCACAGCAATTTATTTCTCTTTATTCAATTTATTTCTACACGTTTGCCTCTTCCACTAGACTGACTTCTATAAGAGTAAACATTATCTTGATGTTTTTGCATTTTTGAGTCCTGGATGTCTAGGCAGAATGTCTTAATATGGCTGAATAAATGCTTATTGGTTTAATACTCAATTTCTTCTGTCAAATCAGGATCCAATGAATGCCTTAGCTTGGAATCAATTTTTGAGCAACCAAATGATGGTATTTAATGAACTTCCCTATTCCATATTATATAAATTTTAATCTTTGAACCTTTTTTCCTTGACTACATTCACTTGGTTATTTAAATGAACAAAATGAAATATCACATAAGGGAAAAAACAGATTTACATTTTGATCATTATTAAAAGCTTTTGAGGTTTTGTAGGGGAAAATACACTAACTATTAACTAAATTAAGGATGAGGAGCACTTTTGAATTACCTTTGTCTCCACTGGGGTCATACAAAATCAAGAATGTGACTCTTTGACTACATATAAATGTATTACTAACCATATCATGCCTTATAATATCAGGAACTCCATTTATAAAATAAAAAAGCTTAATTTGAAGATACTAGAAGATTAGCCTGGCTACTAAGATTATATTTCATCTAGAGTATGGATTTCATTGCTTTTGAGACATAGCATTTCATAGTCCACTGCATTTTATCTGGTCACTTTATCAAAATGATCAAGCATTTTCTATGCTGTCTCAGAAACACTTAGGTAGGAAATGAGGGGCAAGACACAATTCACGAAGGGGAATGGGAAAGAGCCAAGGCAACATGTGTTTTCATATTTAATGTAACTTGGTCTGTATCCACAGCTTGAAGAAATTCTCTGAGTTCTTCTACATCAGCTACCCTGGAAAAGTACAAGTTTCTTGAGGACAGAGAGCCTTTTTTCATATTTATTATTTATTTATTGAAAAATGTTAAAGCATACAGAAAATTATAGCCTCCACTGAGATACACTAAGTAATTGATCATATAACCATGGGCAATTTCTGGACCCTCTATTCTGTACATAGATCTATGTATCTATTTTTGTGCCACTACCATACTGTTCTGATTGCTACAGCATTGTAATATATCTTGCGATACCTCCAACTTTGTTCTTTCTCAAGATCGCTTTGGTGGTTGTGGTTCCATACAAATTTAGTATTATTTGTTCTAGTTCTTTAATAAAAGGCGAAAGATTTATGTGATCTGAAGAGAAACCAGAGTATATTTGCTCTAGTTCTGTAAAAAAATGTTATTGATATTTTGATAGGGATTGCATTGAATTTGTGGGTTGCTTTGTGTAGTATAAAGATTTTAACAATATTAATTCTTCCATTCCATGAGCATGGAATATCTTTTCATTTGTTTTCATCATCTTTAATTTCTTTCATCAGTGTTTTACAGTTTTCAGAGTACAGGTCTTCCACCTCCTTGGTTAATCTTACTCAAGTATTTTATTCTTTTGGTGCAACTGTAATGCAATTGCTGTCTTAATCTCTCTTTCTGATACTTCATTATTAGTGTATAGAAATGCAATCAGTTTCTGGGTACCAATTTTGTATCCTGTAACTTTACTGAATTCACTTATTACTTGTAATAGATTTTTTTGCTGTCTTTAGAGTTTTCTATGTATAGTGTCATGTCACCTGCAAATAGTGACAATATAACTTCTTCCTTGCCAATCTGGATTCCTTTTATTTCTTTTTCTTTTCTGATTGCTGTGGCTACGACTTCCAGTGTAATTCCTGTAGCTAGGACTTATCTTGTTCCTGATCTTAGAGGAAAAGCTCTTAGTTTCTCACCCTTGAGTGTGATGTTAACTATGGGCTTTTCATATATGGCCTTTATTATGTTGATGTATGTTCACTCTAAACCCACTTTGTTGAGAGTTTTTATCATGAACAGATGTTGAATTCTGTCAAATATTTTTTTCTGCATCTATTGAGATGATTTTATAATTTTAATCTTTCATTTTGTTAATGTGGTGTGTCACATTGATTTATTTGCAAATACTGAACCATCTTTGCATCCCAGGATAAATCCCACTTGATTGTGGTGAATGATTCTTTTAATGCATTGTTGAATGTAGCTTGCTAATATTTTGTTGAGGATTTGTGCATATGTGTTCATCAGGAATACTGGTCTGTAGTTTTCTTCTTTTGCGGTGTCTTTGTCTGGTTTTGGTATCAGGGTAATGCTAGCCTCACAGAATGTATTTGGAAGCTTTCCTTCCTCTTCTATTTTTTGGAATAGTTTGGGGAGAATAAGTATCAACTCTTCTTTAAATATTTGGTAGAATTCAGCTGTGAAATCACCTAGTCCTGGACATTTGTTTGTTGAGAGTTTTTTGATTACCAATTTAATATTGTTACTAGTAATTGGTCTGTTCAGATTTTTTATTTCTTCCTGATTCAGTTTTGGAAGATTATATGTTTCTAGGAAATTATCCATTTTTTCTGGGTTGTCCAATTTGTTGCCATATAAATTTTCATAGTAGTTTCTTATAATCCTTTATATTTCCTGGTACTGGCTGTTACTTTCTCTCTCATTTCTGACTTCATTTATTTAGGTCCTCTCTCTTTTTCCTTGATGAGTCTGACTAAAGGTTTACCAATTTTGTTTATCTTTTCAAAGAACCAGCTCTTGGGTTCATCACTTTTTTTCTATTATTTTTTAAGTCTCTATTTCATGTATTTCTTTTTTTGTTTTGTTTTTTCTTTTTTCTGGAGGGGGAGGGAAAAGAAGGGAAGGGGCAGAGAAAGAAGGAGAGAGAGAATTTTAAGCAGATTCCATGCCCAGCACAGAGCCCAATGCGGGGCTTGACCTCACAACCCTGAGATCATGACCTGAGCCAAAATCAAGAGTCAGACACTTAACTGACTGAGCCACCCATGCACCCCTTTTTCATGTATTTCTGCTTTGATATTTATTTCCTTCTATCCACTAACTTTGGGCTTTGTTTTTTCTCTTTTTCTAGTTCCTTTAGGTGTAAGGTTAAATTCTTTATTTGAGATTTTTCTTGTTTCTTGAAGTAGGCCTGTATTGTTATAAATTTCCTTCTTAGAACTGCTTTCACTGCAGAGTATAAAGAGCTTTTATTCGTCCCTCCTCCTCTCTAGGTAAAACATTCTGAATATATCTTTACTGAATTATCTTAAATTAAATGCTTTACTATTTCTTTACAAAATTCTAGATGATATTCTAATAAAATATACTCATCTATTATCTCAATATAGTAAAATATAACACATTTGCATAAAAAAGAATAAAAAACTCACTTTAACTCTCATGTGATATTTAGCAGAAATAGAAAGAAATATTTCTGGACAATCTTGGACCAGAGGAAACTGCAAAGTAATTGCTGACTTGGTCACTGCAGATGAAGATAATCTACCTCTGTCAACTAAAAGAGAGTACATAAAACAGACCCTAGGGAAAGGAGAGATATTTTTATTTCAGAAAAGAGACTGTGATTTCAAAAAGAATTAGATGCTGAGCAAAGCAAAAATATGGTATTTATTTATTATGGAGGCCTTTTAAAATAAATAAAAAATAATAATAATAACTAAACCAAAAGATAAATTGGAAAATATCTTCTAAAGTCTGAAAATCCTTATTTTTTAAAAATTTAACAAAGTGAAAAATGAAAAACAGTTTTACAACATTCTCAAGATAGTCAAGTTATAAGATGCCCTTACGATTTCATGCTCAGTCTCTGCTCAGCTGTGACTTCCAGGACTTTTATTTTTCCTGAGTGGGTTGGGCAGTGAAACCAGTAAGATTCGCCCTTTGGGTCAGAGCCATTTTAAATACAGTGCTCTGCCTACTCATCAGACACAAGAAAGCAGTGAATCATTCATCTTCTAACCAAAATTAAGCTGGTTAATTGCGTGGCTATCAACCCTGACAGTTAATGTTTACATTCAAATTTTTGGATAAAGGATAAATGAGCTTTTAACAAAAGAAATATGAAGTGTTCCATTAATGAAATTCTAACTGGAGTGTAACCAAATCTTTTTTTTTTTTTTATGGCAATAGTAAATGTTTTAAAGATGTTATTACTTCTTGTTTTCCAGTCTGCCTTTTCTTGACCACAACCAGTATAGGATATAATAATTCTAAAATAACAACCTCCTAAGTTATGTTATTGTAGAGTAGTTTTACAGCCCAACCCAAAGCAAAATAAACATCAGTAATGAACTGCTCCCATGAATCAACCTAAGGAAAGACTATCACTAAAAACTAGTACATTTTAGAAGCCTAAGAAAGGTAGAACTCTGAGGTATGACAGTTTCATTGCTTACATATGTCATCCAAGAGTTCATCCAACTGAGCAATTATTTAATTAGGAAATAATATCTCAAAAGTCTTACTGGCTCTGTTGTAATCATTTGTAAACTTCTGATAAACTGATATCATAAAGGGTAAATTTGTTCATTTACTCAGCACTAGCTATTGAAATTTAATGAAATCAAAATGCTGTTCAGTTTCATCCAAAAGCAGGTAACAAATATTTTTTTTTCTTATTATAGAACATAGAGGTGACTGATTCATCACAATGTTTTTTGTTTTCATATTAATTATTTGGCATCCAAGAAAGGGGATATGTCATGGGAGGGGGTAGAATGCTTTAGGAGTCACATTTCTAAAAATGGAATTGTTATTTTCACATGCTCTTTCCCTTAGCTCTTAAATTCAGCCTTTTAGAGAAACATATTTCCCTTGACTAAATGTCCTGAGTCAGGTACTATTTAATAACATCTGTATCCTAAACTGAATCATTGTTACCTTGATGCTAAATAGTGGCAAAAATTTTAATGTTTCAGTCTTTCACCTACCCCCAAGAAGCTCTTTCAGCCTCAGTCATACTTTAAAAATAAATACCTGATTAGTTTATTGATAACACACAGAGGTAAAATAAAAAATAAATAAAAAATATATTTTTAATTCCAAAGGGCTATAATTTCTATTTTTCAAACTAGAATGGTCTTCATTCTTTGATTAGCCTAGATTGAAAATTTAAATATCGAGCACCTCAACAAAACATACTTATGAACCAATTCATAAATTCAAGCCACATAAATCCAGGAAAGTGTATTCTTATTTGAATTCTTATTTCAGAATTTCTCCACCAATAAACAAGTTTTTATAGTCCATCAACTTCAGGGCTAAGGATGAGGCTTTGTACTTATTTGATGTCTTTCATCTTTGGCCTTTAAAACTCTTTACGGGCCTTAGTTAATTCTTACCACACCCCTCTGAGACAGGTTGGTATTATTATCCCCTTTTTATAGCTGAGGAAACCAAGACAAAAAGAGATTAGTATGAGATTTGCCCAGTGACATAGACTAAATCAGGGACTCATTCAGTGTAAGTTACGAAACTCCTCACAGATAACCAAGCCATTGGCCTCTTCATTTCTCCTTCCTATCAGCACCAATCTTTTAATATCCTCAACAGAAAAGTTTCCCATTTAGCAACGTATTTAAGTTGAATTACTTCTCACTCTGTAAAATTTACATTGCCACTTTGAAGATTTATTTTTTTGCTTTCTCTTTGCTACACAATAGATTTTTGACATTTTGCAACTTAATGTACAACTTCGTACCCTGAAGAAATTACCTATGCATTACTTACAACTAGATATAAAACTTTCAGAAAATTCTAGGACACAGTATCAGATATTTTTTTTTAAAGATTTTATTTATTTATTTATTTATTTGACAGAGATAGAGACAGCCAGTGAGGAGGGAACACAAGCAGGGGGAGTGGGAGAGGAAGAAGCAAGCTCATAGC
Source organism: Ailuropoda melanoleuca (assembly GCF_002007445.2). Classification (NCBI taxonomy): domain Eukaryota; kingdom Metazoa; phylum Chordata; class Mammalia; order Carnivora; family Ursidae; genus Ailuropoda; species Ailuropoda melanoleuca. The sequence goes on along the minus strand of NC_048228.1, from coordinate 41,599,721 downwards.
TGAGGAGCCTGATGTGGGGCTTGATCCCATAACGCCGGGATCACGCCCTGAGCTGAAGGCAGACGCTTAACCGCTGTGCCACCCAGGCGCCCCTAGTATCAGATATTTTAAGGCCATTTTAAAGTCCACGGAGGCCATTAACCTAAAAACCTTTAGGATAATATTACTATGATACGACCTCATACAGTGCCTCATGTTGGCTTGTTCAGGCTTGTGCTCTTTGTGAACTGAAGACCTGCATAAACCCAGTTACAACTAGTTTCTCTGCCAGGACACTATACCTCACATTGACTGTGAAAGTAAATCTGCATATCTATTTAATTCAATGGTAAATGTTTGTTACTGAAATGAGAAAAGAAAACTGACACTTTTTTATCACTTTTTTTTTGTTATTATCACTCATCACTTATTTTTTTGTTGAGACATCCCCAAAAGTTTCTCTTCTGGCTTAGCCAAATCCAATGGCTTTATTTTTCTATCCCTCATGTGACTAGCATCTCTTATGAAAAGAGATAATGCCCATCTTTAAAAAAAATATTAAAAATCACAGGATTTTTAATTATGGGTGAAATAGGCAAAAGGGATTAAAAGGTAAAACTTCAGTTATAAAATATATAAGTCACAGAGATGAATAGTGCAGTATAGGGAACAGTCAATAATAATGTAATAACATTGTATGGTGGCAGATGGCGACTGCACTTACGATGGTGATCACTGAGTAACGCATAGAATTGTTGAATTACCCTGTTGTTCACCTGGAACTAATATAACATTGTATGTCAACTGTACTTCAATATTTTTAAAAAGTAAATAAAAATCACAGGATTTTAAAAACTATATTTAACTTACCTTAAATAATGAAATGAAAATGATCATTGGGAGATATATCTGTTATTAGATTTATTCCAAATTTGGTTTGCTTATGCTTTTGGTTTTCTTAAAATGTCTTACTATTAAAAAAAAATGTCCTACTGCTGCATTAAATTGTATCAGATCATGCTACCAGAAAATGGTCTCTCTATTCACAATAAAGTCTTTCTTCTATCCCCAGCTCTATTTTGGATAATTTGTGTGAAATACAAAGCAATGATTACCTTTGAGGAAAAAGTAAAGAGAGGAAAGGCAAAAATACACCATTTTAATTTTGAAACTTCTGAAACTATACTATTCAAATATTTTATGCTGTACTGTACCCTTCATTCCCACTCACCTTCCTTAATGTAAAACCATCAGTTTTTATTTTTTTATTTTTTTAAGATTTTATTTATTAATTTGAAACACAGAGAAAGAGAGAGAGAGCATAAGTGAGGAGGAGGAGGAACAGAGGAAGAGGGACAAGCAGACTTCCCACTGAGCAGGGAGCCCAACAAGGAGCTCAGTCCCAGGACCTTGAGATCACGACCTGAGCCAAAGGCATACACTTAACCAACTAAGACATCCAGGTGTCCCAAAACTATCAATTTTTAAATTTAGGAATTACTATTCATATAATTTCAGGATTAAACATTTTGTTTAAAAATTCTGGTATACTTAATTAAATCATACTATATATAGTGAACTTTAACTTTAGTATGATTGAATTAAGGTTATCAGAATTTTTAATATATGTACATAATTTATATAATCTAGGGAAAATAGCAAGGCTTTTCACTATGAATGAATAACTTACTCCAAGTCTCAGGGTCAGATTGAGTAAATCTGAATCACTGGATATTTTAAATATTGTCTAAAGTTCATATAGTGTGCCATATAGCTTGGAGAGTATGTATGCCCATATAGCTTGGACATAACAAAATAATCTTTTCTTCTTAAAACAGCAATATACTCCATACTCCTTAAATGAGAGCTTTCAAAATAAGGACACACCCTCTTTCAATATATATTGCAGCTTATAATGGAATTCTTATTCTAAGGTTTGGATAGAATCAGTTACGCTTATTTGCCACACACTCGCAAATATTTATTTTAGGGAGTAGTTGATAAACCTGCCTGTTCTATCTGGTAGCTTAGAACTAGGTCAATTTCACCACTTGGAGCTAAACACCATTCATCACCCTTATCTCTCTAACAGCTAATCTGAAGTAGTTAAGTAGTAATATATTGGCATTCCCCTTTTTAACTGACGGCAGCAAGCTATAAACTTAGCATTGCAAAACAGGAAGGGGGAAAAAAACCCAAACTATGCAATAATCCTTACTGACTAGGAGGTAGAAGGCTTCGTAAACTATTTTCAATTCAAAACAAAGACCTTAAAATCATTTTCATACAGTCAGTGCATTCTTTCCTGCTGGGTACTAGGACATCACGGAATATATTTAATGACTTGTGCAAAGAATAAAACCTTTTGCTCTTATAGAGTTCATGTCAGAAATAGAGCAAAGCACATTAAATTCTTCTCACTTAAAAGCCCTGTTCAATTTCCAGATGACTCTGTCAGTTGCTGGGTATCATGACTTTTTAAGATATGTAAATAATATAATGCATAGTAGTAGTTAATGGTAGTATTTCTAATAATCATTCAGTCATGCCTTAATAAACCAGACTCTCATGTGCTCCAGGCATATTTGAGCTCACTTTCAAAAGCCCTTTCATTTTTCACTGAGAGCAATTCATAAACCTCCTCTTTTTTTTTTTCCAGAATCAACTATTCATTGTCACTCCTCTTGTTGACTTACAAATGAAAAATTGCTCCAGTATTATTGAGTTCTGCTTTGTAGGAAGAACTAGTTGTACTGGAGATAGATAGATAGATAGATAGATAGATAGATAGATAGATAGAGTGAAATATATATATTAATTAAAAGCCTACACAAGGCATGTAATGATGTGAAAGCACACAATCTGAACATGGATGAGTTAGGTAATAAGGAAACAAGACAGACAAAATCCTCGCTCTCAGGAAACTGATGATCTAATTAGAAGAAATAGAAACTGTTTCTTCCTTTGTAATTTATGATGAACCATTCACTGCCCTCCCATTCTAATTTTTATCATCCCAGATTGGGCATTTACCAATTCCTGCTTAGATTATTACAATAGTGTCCTCCAAAAAGAGGCTAAAATAATTTAGCCTCTGGTAAATCCTCCCACTTGATCATTCCTTGATTGACTATTCATACTAACTTTCATTTGGATTGTATTCATACAAGATTGTATAATTCTGTTCCAAAAGTTCAAGAACTAACGCTTTTGGAATAAAGTTTTAATTTCTTAGTCTAGCCTCAGCCTCAATGCTTCTAAAATCAGATGCCAGTCTGCTCATCAACTTTATCTGCTGCAAGATCCCCACACGTAAGTTAAACTACATGGCAAATCATTCCCTATATATGGCATACACTTTCCCATTCTTCTACCCTGGATTACACTGTTCCCTGTGTTTAGAGTTCTCTCTGTGGAAATCTTACCCATTTAAGGTCAAGTTCATATGCTTCTTTGTCCATAAAGCTTACCCAGAATTCTCCCAGCCGAAACTGATACCTCTCTCTCCATGTCTCTGTCTCTGTCCCTGTCTGTCTCATCTAAATGCTCTAAGTTCTTTTCTTTGTATCACTCTTATGGCACCAGTCAAATACTACCTTGTACTGTTGTGTTTATTTCTTTCTTCCTTACAAGCATATAAAAAACTCCACATACCTCTTGGCATATGTCATATATATTGAGCAGTTAGTAAATATTTGTGAGGTGTTGAATGACTACAGTGAGAGGAGCCAGCAAGTGCAGGGAGGAGGGCAAATACATAGTAGAGATAAACATTATGTAAAGTTTTGTAGAAATAAAAGAATTGGAACTTAAATTTCATATTAAAGAAAGGAATTTTATTCATAACTGTATCTTGATTTATAGTTTCCTTACAAGAAATTTCTAATTTCTCACACAAACATTTCACTCATTTATAAAATATGAAGGAGGTATAAGAAGGTATTGAGGTCAGTGGATGATATCATTCTGAAAATTCCAGGAAAGAGAGGAAATTTAGAATACCTAAAAGAGAACTTATTCAAAATAGTGGCATTATTTATACCCAGACAAGTAAATGTCCGGATTTTATGTGCTGAATTATCTATTTAATTTTGTCTTCTATGTTTATGGTATCATGATGGTAAGGCCCATCTGGGATTGAAGTAACTTTTCTGATTACTTAATACATGTAACCTACTTTCTTCTGGCTCACGTAGCCTTGAGGTGAATTGTCTCCTGACCGCTAAAAAATGTTGGATGCATGGTGTTTGAAAAAGAAACACAAGGAGAGAAGAGGAAAGAGACTGCAACTGTCAGAAGTAGTAAAGGAGTCATCTCCCTGCAAAGCAGCTGGTCTCAGAGCCTCTTGCTTGTTTCCCCAGTACAGTTTTTCTTCCCTCCCTTCCTTAAGATTTGGTGCTTGATTCAAAAGGAATTCTAGCTGACCACAGAAAGAAGATAAGAAACAGTTGTGCAAGGCATTTACTTGCCTACGGACGAAGAAATGCTGAGATACCACCCAATGAATCCCGTTTTCCCACTCCCCACTCTGCAGTGCAGAGAAGTCTGTGTGATCCTTCTCAGAAATGGAGCCATGGGAGAGATTCTTTCCCCTCTTCCTCCACATTTTAAGGAAATGGATGGAACAAGCAAATGTTCTTTAGCTGGATTTAGTCCTCAAAACTCTGAAAAGGGTAAATTTCCGGTAGGGCAAGATAGTCTTGAGGAATTCTTCAAGTGTACAAGGTCAAACTACTCTGGAGAATAACACAATAGAGTATTTGCCTAGGCTTGTGGAACAATCTACATTTATTCAAGCCAGAGATGGTGGGGGAGGTTCAAGGGCCTCCCACACTGGAAAGTGTACTTAATGGTTTGGCATCCTGAGAACTAATCCAGACTAGCAGGAGGAAGTCTAACCCTACAAATGTGCTTCTGTAAGAATTCTCCTTACATTTCCCACTCCCACTTGAGAATATAGCTGGTTGCACATGTGGCAGCCAGATGGCTCCCCAATTTACTCAGAATATGAGAAGGTGGGGACAGAAAAGAAGATGGGTCAGCCTCCTACTGTACACTAACAACACATTAGTCAAATCAAACTCATCTATGGACAAATTTGTTTTTTAATAGCTCAAAGCAATACACTTTTATTGATGAAATCCAGAGTATATTTTTATTTATTCATTTGGTTTTTTAGAGTATACTTTAAATTACACATATACTCCTTTCTTCCTTTGCTCAGAAGAATAAATCCATGTTAAAATGAACTAAAAGTTTTAATTCCCAGCATTTTTATTACTTTGTACTGATATCAAAAGACTAGACAGAATACAAAAATCTTAAATGTAAAAAAAAAAAATCTTAAATGTAGATACTATTAAATAAATATTCCCTAACACTCTGGTAGACTACAAAGATGCTTTCAAACACACAAATCTTCTCTAAAAGCTAGTTCTTCAGCTCATCCAGAATATCATAATTGATCAAAAATGGGACACACAGTTGAGGCATTGAAAGATCTTCAAGTTCCTTCTGAATTATTACAGATAAAATTGTATTTAGTTTTTTGTAAACCAACTCTAAGGGAAATAAAGCACAATGAAAAACAAGTAGATGGATGTAGCATTTTTTTATGTAGCACACATTTATGTACCAAAAATAATCCAGTAGTCAATGCTTCAGCCTGGGAATAGATAAGATTCAGCTTTTCCACAATGCTTGCTGCCTATCTCATTCCCATCTTCCTGTTTAAATTTATTTGACAGCTCACCACTTCCTGCGTTCAACTTTCAAGTTCCTTGACTTGGCCTTTCTCCTCATATTGCTCTCTACCACTTCAAATGTATCTCCAACTACTTCCTTACATACATAAAACTCCTGCTCAAGATAAACTGGTCTATTTGTTGTTTCCTGAACACATCATTCACATTCTTTCTACCTTTGGGGCTTTGTTCAAACCCTTCCCAAGTGTTTATCTACTTAGCCTTTACCTTTCTTGAAGACGCAGCTTAAGTGCTACCTCTTTGAGGAAGCCTTCCCAACTATCTCCCTATCAAAGGATCCACACATATTCATATCCTCATGGAACACCCCCTTCCCTGTACTCATCTGGCAAGTATTGTCTGAACAACCATGTGGTCTTTACTTCATATTACATCATTCATTGTTACACTACACATATTTTATTCCCTCTTCCCAAGGTCAAGGATCAAGCCTACTGTCTATTTTTATTCCCAGAAACTAGAACTAAAAAGTACTCAATAAATACTGTTGCTAATAATGTTGATGTGATGCTAATGGACCCATTGGAAACAAAAACTAGGGTGGAACCTCTTAGGAAATTACTGGCTACAAAAAATACAAGTTTATCTCACTGAAAACAACCTATTACTTTCCTAAATTTGTCAAATAGATATAAAAGTAACTTATACCATGTTTTCACTGATAATCACCAATTTCCTCATTCCTTTATGGTAATTACATTCATTTTGGTGTACATCTCTTAAGACTGCATTTTTAAATTACCTATACTGCACACTATACATTTAAATATTATTTAAAAGTATGGTGTCTCACATTTGAAAACTCAGTACAGATAATTGTTTCTAGGAATTTTTAAAAGTTGTAGTCAAATTTTTAGTGTTTTCTCCCTAGGTGCTAAAGTAATTTCCTTATCTATGCTAGTCCATGCTGGTTTGCTTATACCTCTGAGTTTTCTGATAATTCATAATTCTTGAAATGGACAAGAACATACATATCTGAGAATACGTGCTGTAATCTTTTGAAAACTCCCCATAGCTAAGAATCAGCATTCCTTAACTCTAGTCTTGGCTCTACTACTGTGTCACTTTCCTATCATTTAAATGGAATAACAACATCTATCCTTTTCTTATTGCATATTAGATAATAGATATGACATAAGAGATCTGAAAATCCTTACAGGAAAGGTAATTCATAAAGTCAAGGTATTACCCATTAAGATAAGTCTGAGATAACCAAGATTCACATCTCTTCATTGCTTAAAAAAAAAAAACAAAACTGTTTTAAGTTACTAAGCACTTTTAATGTGCTAGGTAGTGTGTTGCCTGGGAACTCGAAGATAAGTAAGATCAAGGACAGGTCCCAGATCTCAAAGTATATAGTGAAGACAAAGAAGTAAATAAATAGAACAGAGGTCAGGAAAATTCACTGCCTATTTTTGTAAGGCTCATGACCTAAGAATGGTTTTTACATCTAACCATTTGCAATCAATTTGATGAATGGAAACACTAACTTTGAACTACAAGTAAGAGAAATGGTATCCTCTCTGAAAGAATTCCATTCTTCAATAAATACATCAGTTATTACCAAAAAAACTTATTATCACTTTATTTTTAATTTTGTCAAGAAAAAATCATTAAAATTTATTTTCTCTTGTATTATGTAAGTACCTACATAATATTCTTGATTTTGCCTCTTGGTCTGCAAAGTCTAAAATATTTACTAACTATAAACTTTTACAGAAAAAGTGTGCTGAGCCCTGAAATAATTATACTATAAAGTGATAAATACAATGATAGAGACTATAACTTGAGAACTGAAGTAATGATGAAACTATTGGGGAGGAGTACCTAAAGCAGCTTTGTGTAATGGTTTCAGGGTAGACTTCTGGGAGTAGTCTTGCACTGGACTGAGTCTGAAGAGCTAAGAAGGAATAAACAAAACAACAAAACACGGGGATGTAGGCAGAGGGGTCACCAAGGGTGGCTGCTAGGAAAACTTCAGTCTTCCATGGTCAATTCAGGTCCTCAAATAAGCAGATACCCAGATGGGAATAGGTAATGATTAGACTCAGGTGTTGATGACTCTTCAATCTGTACTCCTACAATAGACTAGATTCCAATTATAACCAGTTGCCTAATGGTGTTTTTAACCAGCTCTGGAAGAGCTCTGCTAGTGTGGGTAGGAAACACTATTGTGAACACACCATAATCTCTATTCGTCCTATGGACGTGGGTCCTTGTAATATGTTTTCTTATTGTTGTAGGCCTGTCCTGCCTTCAGTGTATTCACTGTTCATTTTTTAAAGTTGCATTGTTTTCTATAAAGAGTAAAATATTTAATTTTTTAAGTGACAGAACTCCATAGAAAATAAATTTTAAAAAGCAATAAAAGTCTTTGCGTGACATCCAAATTTTAAATATATATTTCCAGTGACAGATAATGAATAGAACACATGTATATGCTTATCCCTCCTTCTTCGTAAAATATTACAAAAATGGTGGCAGGAAAGGAATTTTTTAAAATATAAAACATTGATGAAAAGGAAAACTGGAGAGAAAAGAGAAAATAGCAGAGAGAACTGTCAAAAATAAACTGAAAGCTGCAAAGCATCTGATCAAGAAACTAGTAACTGACTTCTTAGCAGACCAGAGGCCGAAAGGTAAGTGCTTGTAACTGGGAAAGTCAAGAAGCAAATGAATTCATTAGGCAAAACTTCGGAAAACCTCAGGAAGTGGAGGCACCTAGTACCTCGAAAAAGAGATTGCCAGTGGAGCCGCAAAGAGGAGGTTTGGTGAAAAGTCTGAATGAGAAACAGGCCACTCAATCCCCCAGTTCCTGATAACCACATGAATCAAGGCAACCACCTTCCCTCCACTCAATGCAAGACTGGAGGTTTACTTTCCAAAGATATTAAACCACAGGGACACCTTAAGCAAGATAAGAGTTAGTAAATTAAATTAAAGTAAACTAAAAATCTATATTAATGCTCTATGTAGCATTCTGGGATATCTGGATGGATATCTCCTGATAATGCTACATTGAAACCCAGGAATTGATTTCTTATAGTAAATTTTTTTAAAGATTTTATTTATTTATTTGAGATAGAGTGAGAACAAGAGAGAGAGACAGAGAACAAATAGGGGTAAAGGAGGGGCAGAGGGAGACATATGGTAGATTATAATTTAAGTGTATAATTAATTTATATAGGTCAGCTATATAATATGCTAGGCCCCTTGTTCAAAAAGCAGGAAAAAAATTGTCATTAAAAATACTAAAATAGAAAGTTTTTTTTTTTACTTCTTCAGCCTCTCCTTTGACTTGTCACGGTGCTTTTCCTTTTTCTTTTCTTTCTTTCTTTTTTTTTTATCATGGTATTTTTCTTATTTGCTATTTAATATTTTCCTAAGGAAAGGAAAATTCAAAATTTAAATTATTAACCCAAATTTCACCATTCATCTTTATATTGGGCAATGCTCTTTTTAAGAGCATTTGATTTATACAAAGAATCACTGAAATTGCACAAATCATATTTTGTAGCTCATACATGCATATGCAATTTGTTCTTACCATAACAGTGGAAACACTACATAAAACTAACTCAACTATCTATTTCAAGTATTAATAAGCACATCTTCTACCATCTCTCTACTTTTGGCTTATTGGCATCAATAATTTCACCATAACTGTTTTACCAATACTGTGAAGTCATAAGAATAAGAAAAAATTTGATAGGGCTCCTTGCTCTTTTGTGTTTCTTGGGATGTCATTTCTTTCTTCCTGCATTAGAAATAATTCTGGTTCAGGGGCGCCTGGGTGGCGCAGTCGTTAAGCGTCTGCCTTCGGCTCAGGGCGTGATCCCAGCATTCTGGGATCGAGCCCCGCATCAGGCTCCTCTGCTGAGAGCCTGCTTCTTCCTCCACTCCCCCTGCTTGTGTTCCCTCTCTCCTTGGCTGTCTCTCTGTCAATTAAATAAATAAAAATCTTTAAAAAAAAGAAAAAAGAAAGAATTCTGGTTCAGACAGAAAATATGACTGCTAGGGGCTGTCTATCCCCACTTACTCAGTCATAGATATACCTAGCCTACCTTGTACAACACTGAGTCTCACTAAACTCTCATGCATCATGGGCCCACTGGAATAATGTGTTTATGGGGACTCTTGAGCACTAGATACAAATGGAGCAGCAAGTGGTGGCAGACATATTGCATGTGTCCAGTATTCCAACAGACTTTAATTACAAAACACAAGTTCAAAAAACAAAACAACACAGAACACAAGTTCAAATTCAAAACACAAATACAAAACAAAGAAAAAATTATTAAGAATTTCAAGATAAAAACAGTAGAACATTAAGTCAAGTGTGGGGCTTTTCTAAGCATGAGGCCTTATTCAGTTGTGCAGGTCTCATCTTCGTGAAGCTGTCAACTTTATAAGAAACTGCCAAGTTGTTTTCCAAAGTAGTTGTACCATATCGCATTCCCACCAGTAAAGTTTGAAAGTTCCAGTAATCTGCATCCTTACTGGTAACTAGCAGTGTCAAACTTGTTAAATTTAGCCATTCTGGAATATATATAATGACATCACATTTTAGTTTTTATTTGCATTTCCCTAATGAATTATTATGTTGATTATTCATTAGTTAATGAATTATCCATAATTATGAATAATTATGTGCTTATTTGTCAGTTGGATATCTTCTTTATTTTTTTTAATAAGATTTTATTTATTTGACAGAGAGAAAGAGCACAACCAGGAGGAGAAGCAGTAGAGGGAGAGGGAGAAGCAGGCTCCCTGCTGAACAAGAAGCCCAATGTAGGACTCCATCCCAGGACCCTGGGATCATTACCTGAGCCAAAGGCAGACACTTAACCCACAGAAACACCCCAGTGCCCGTGGATATCTTCTATAATGAAATGTCTGCTTAAATCTTTTGCTCATTTTAAAAATTGGGTTGTTTTCTTGAGTTTTGAAAGTTCTTTATATATTCTGGATATAAATTCTTTTTTTTTAATATAAATAAATTTATTTGAGAGATAGAGAGCAAGAGAGCCGGGGAGGGGCGGGGGGGGGGTGGGAGAGGAAGAAAGAGAATCTCAAGCAGATACCCCGCTGAGCATGAGCTCCACTAGGGGCTCAATCCCAGGACCCTGAGATCATGACCTGAGCCAAAATCAAGAGCTGGCCGCTTAACTGACTGAGCCACCCAGGTGCCCCTGTATATAAATTCTAAATCAGATGCGTCTTTAACAAATATTTTCTCCTACTCTGTGGCTTTAATCTATGGCCTGTCTTTTCATTTGCAACACTTTTTTGAAGAGCACAAGGTCTTAATTTTGCTTTTTTAAAGATTATTTTGCTTTCTTTTGCTTTTATTAAATAAACTACCCCCAACTTGAGGCTTGAACTTACAACCCTGAGGTCAAGATTCCCAAGGTCTACTGACTGAGCTAGCAAGGCACCCCTAAGGTCTTAATTTTGATAACATGTACCAATTTCTTTCTTTCAAAGTTCATTCTTTTTATGTCTTAAGAAAACTTTGCTAACCAAAGGTCACAAACATATTATTCTATGTTTTCTTTTTTTTTTTTAAAGATTTTATTTATTTATTCGACAGAGAGAGAGACAGCCAGCGAGAGAGGGAACACAAGCAGGGGGAGTGGGAGAGGAAGAAGCAGGCTCATAGCAGAGGAGCCTGATGTGGGGCTCGATTCCAGAACACCGGGATCACGCCCTGAGCCGAAGGCAGACGCTTAACCACTGTGCCACCCAGGCGCCCCTCTTTTTTTTAAAGATTTCATTCATTTATTTGAGAGACATCAAGAGAGAAAGAGAGAGAGAGAGCGCGCGCGCGCGCACGCGCGCACATGAGTGGGGGGAGGGGCAGAGGGAAAGGGAGAAGCAGAATTCCTGCTGACTAGGGAGCCCAATGCAGGACTTGATCCCAGCACCTTGGGATCATGACCTGAGCCGAAGGCAGACACTTAACCCACTGAACCACCCAGGTGCCATCTATGTTTTCTTCTAGAAATTTTTAAAGCTTTCTTCTAGAAATTTTTATAGTTTTTGATCTATGATTCATTTCAAGTTGATTTTTTTTATCTATTGGGAGGTAGGTTTTAGGTTTAATATAAACTTTCACATTAAAATTTTTTGCATATGACATTCAATTGTTCCAGCACCATCTTTTAAAAATCTCTTTTACACCATTAAGTTACCCTGTCATCTTTGTTGAAGATCATTTGACCATATATTTTGTTTTTCTGTTTCAAAATAATTGACTTTGCATTTCCAAATAAACTTTATTTTTTTTTAAGATTTTATTTATTTATTTATTTGACACAGAGAGAGACAGCCAGCGAGAGAGGGAACACAAACAGGGGGAGTGGGAGAGGAAGAAGCAGGATCCCAGCAGAGCAGGGAGCCCGATGTGGAGCTCAATCCCAGAACCCTGGAATCACGCCTTGAGCCGAAGGCAGACACTTAATGACTGAGCCACCCAGGCGCCCCTCCAAATAAACTTTAGAGTAAGTCTGTCCATTTCTACCAAAAAGTTGTTTCAATTTTTATTTGAATGGATGGATTCTATAGATAAATGTGAGATAACTGACATCTTTAAAAGAGCAATTCTTTCATATCCCTCCAGTTATTAGATCCTCTTTCATTTCTCTCACCAATGTCTTACAGTTTTCAGTGTATAAATCTTCCATATTTTTCTTAGAATCCATAATATTCATGTTTTGATGCTGTTGTGATATTTTTTAAAGTTCCAATTTCTAATTGTTCATTGCAAAGAAAGATAATTGATTTTTGTATCCTATGACCCAGCTAAATAATTTGCTCATTAATTTCAAATTTTTTTTAATTTCTTGGGATTTGGAGGTAACAATAATGCCATCTGAAAATAATGATTGTTTTATTTCTTAAACGTGAAAGGGTGGACAAGGATCATAGGACATTTGAGAGAAGCTTCTAACATAAAAGACAAGACCAAATAAACAGGGAGGGAAAGGCACTTGGAGGAAACAGTACAATGAGCAAAGAAAATATTCAAAAGTATCATTCATATCTTCAGAGAGATGAAAAGATATTGCTTTCTAGGAAAGATAACATAATACTGTATTTTTAAAAGGATCACTCAAAGAACTTAAAATAGCTTCTATAACTAAAAATATAAGTCAAAAAAAGAAAGGTAGGAAGGAAGAGAGGAAGGAAGAAAAGAAGGAAAAAAGAAAGAAAACATTAAAAAACTTTCCAGAAAAAACAGGAGAAAAGACGAAGAGAAGCAAGTTAAGGGAGAGTAGAGTGTCAGATAATTTGAGGTTCAGCATGTGATTAATGGTAGCTCCACAAAGAGAAAGCAGAGGTATTGGGGGGTGGAAGGGACAAGCGGAGTTATTAATGGAGGTATATTACAAGAAAATTTCCCTGAACTAAAAAGCCTGGATTTTCAGTACCCAGCATAATGATATTAAAAAGATCTATATTATGCTCATCATTGTGAAACTTCAGATCACCATGGACAAAATGGACAAGAATTGCAAACATTCCACTGAGGAGAAACAATTTATATGCAAATATTCAGGAACTGGAATGGTATCAAACTCTTCAACTGCAACCCTGTAAATTAAGAGACAATGAAACAATACTTTTTAATATTTTGAGGGGAAATAATTTCCAAAATATATAATTATATTTAAAATAAATATATTTTTAGACATTCAAAGAGTCTACTGGAGGGTATAATTCACTAAATCAAAGGAGAAAACCAGAAAGAGAAAGAACAAGGCATAAGATCCAGAAATAGGGGATCAAACATACAATAAAGATAAGAGGAATCCCAGGACAATGGTGCAAGGAAATTCCAGATGCTAGGCTTCAAGAGCAACAAGTCTATATCGGAGCAGGAGAATGCAAAGCTCTAAGAAGAATGTCTCTGAGAGGGAAAGAAAAATTGTTAATTTGCCAAATGTGTCCAATCTTATCAGGTAGGTTTATGTTTCTAACAGACAGCTTAGGGATATTTAGCTACACAGAAAACTAAAACAAAAACAAAAGATGCAATTATTTACTCTAGGAGGAAAAAAGTACAAGAAAATAAATATACTGAATATAAATGAATACACTAATGCACTGTGTGACTCAATTTTGAATAATGCTCATAATCATTATAAAGGCTGAATATTAATAAAAACAAATTGTGATACTTGTATTGGGAAAATGGGAGGAATGGAAGTCTAATGGATAAAACATAAAGCTGAAAAATTAAATATATAATTGCATTTAGCAAATATTTATAGAATACTTACTGCGCAAGGCAGTAAGTACTTCAGAAATGCTATTCATTTAACCCTCTATTGGCTCTACGAGTTGGTACTATCATTAATTCCAATTTGCTGATGAAGGAACAAAGTCACAGAAAACTTAACTTCCCCAAGATCAGTGGTTCTCAACTGGGGGTGATTTTGTTTCTCCTGGGGACATTTGACAAGGCCCGAAGACATTGTTAATTGTTACCGCTAGGGTGAGGGTGCTACTGGAATCTAATGGGTAGAGACCACGGATACACTACACATCCTAAACAGCACAGAATAGCTCCCTACAACAAAAAGTTACCTCACACAATTTGTCAGTTGTGCCCATCAAGAAACAGTGACTGAGATAAAGGGAAGTGGTGACTACAGAGCTGGGATTTGCATTCCAGCAGCTCTTGAATATCACCTTAGTATGTTCTCTTTCAACAGCTGCCTAGGGATGTTATTTAGGAACATGAAACTCAGAAGAAAGAGCTGGAAAAATTAAAACTAGTTGCCTCTACAAAAAAAGGGAGGGAAAAAAGAGCCAGTGGACTATTTGGGGTTTGTTTGGTTTTGAGTGTTGTTTGCTTTTTTTGTTTCTTGCTGTTTTTTAAAAGACCTGAAGAATTATTTGAATTATATTTATTTTTTTAAATGTTAAAATAATTATGAACATTCAAATCATAAACTATTCTCAGCTTAATCATTGTTTCCCATATTTTAGAAGTGTATAGAAAAAAATGCAATTTATAAGAGTTGTCTCTCAGGAAATTTTGATTGAATGAAAAGAAGGAAAAATGCATGGAGGACAGAATATATAAAAAAAAAAACTTTTGTCTTGATTGGCATCTTGCATATCAAGTCCCAACTTGCAACATAATGAAGGATTTCAGACAGAAAATCCTGATCATCCAGATTCCTAATAGAAAAGCTATTTCAGACCTTATTATAAGCAAACAAGAAAAAATAGCTTTACTAGATAATGATAGATTACCAGCTCTATCATTACATATATAAAAGCATCTATATTACAGGAACAATGAAGTTATTTTTAAAAAAATATTGGAAGCAAGTTAAATAGGATGACACTGTTATTCATCATCATTATTTTTAATTACATATATATCACACAACCTTTAAAGATCCACACAGAAAATATAAATCCAACTTGGAAACTAGCCCACCCCCCAATATCTTGTAAAAATAACAACAGATCTTTAACAGGATGAGCTAGAAAAGGAAGAAAGATACCAAGTTCATGTTACCCCTACAGCAATACATTGGATCAGCAGGGTATCTCTTTACTCTCAGAGAAAACAAAAGCCATTTTCAAGAATCTTACCCATTCTGTTTCCTTCGCCACAACTTTATTTTCTTTCCTCAGATATTTCTTTTCCCGCTTAAGGTTCTGTATGCATGCCTTCTGTTGTGCTTGTTCTGACTAGGTAATTTCACATGTTTCATAAAGCAAAATGACATCAAAATGGATATCATGATAAGTCTTGTTCTTGCTGCTGTCCACATTGAAGATGCTGCCTATTCCTCCCTGTTCATTACAAGTAATCTTTTCTTTTTTCTTTTTTTTTTTTAAGATTTTATTTATTTGAGAGAGAGAGAGAGATAATGAGAGAGAGAGCACGAGCAGGGGTGGAGAGGGAGAAGCAGGCTTCCGATGCAGGGCTCCATCCCAGGACGCTTGGATCACGGCCTGAGCCAAAGGCAGACGCCCAGAAACTGAGCCACCCAGGTGCCCCAGTAACCATTTTTTTTTTAAAGATTTTATTTATTTATTTGACAGAGATAGAGACAGCCAGTGAGAGAGGGAACACAAGCAGGGGGAGTGGGAGAGGAAGAAGCAGGCTCATAGCGGAGGAGCCTGATGTGGGGCTCGATCCCAGAACGACGGATCATGCCCTGAGCCGAAGGCAGACGCTTAACCGCTGTGCCACCCAGGCGCCCCTCAGTAACCATTTTAATAGCATCTTTGATTAAATGAATCCTCTCAATGTTTCTTTATGTAAATATAAGCAAATCTAGATATGTATGCATGTGTACATATATGTGTGTATTTTTCTTATTTCCCACATGCACTGTTCTATTTCTTACTTTATTTCACATAACAATTTTTTTAAATAAAATTTTTTATGTTAGTTAAAGTCTGGCCATCTTAGACTCATCACTTACCAAATTAGAAAATTTAAGTCCAGAGACATGACATCTCTATTAAAGATATTGACTACCATAATAATTATATAACAATTATTTAACCATTTAATTATGAAATAATTATTTAACAATTTTTAAAGTTTTTTAGTTTTCAGACACTAAAATTTTTTTTTATTTTTATTTTTTTAATTTTAATTATTTTATTTATTTGAGAGAGAGAGCACAAGTCAGGGGGAGGGTCAGAGGGAGAAGCAGAATACCCACTGAGCAGGGAGCACAACTTGTGGTTCAATCCCAGGACCTGAGCCAAAGGCAGACACTTAATGCATTGAGCACCCAGGCACCCCCCCAGATTTTTTTTAAATCAGGTGTACAATTTCTATGTTTTTAGCATATTTTTTAAATTACTAGTTAAGCCAACTTCAAGAAAGCCTATACTTTACTTTAACAAATAGTTATGTTTGGAAACAAATTCACGAGACCTAACGATATCCCTTGTATAAAACTAAATCGGGACGGCTGAGTAGCTTACTCAGTTAAGTACTTGCCTCTTGGTTTTGGCTCAGGTCACAGTATCAGGGTCCTGAGATCGAGGCCCAGGTTGGGGGGGGGGGTCTGTGCTCAGCAGGGAGTCTGTTTGAGATTCTCTCTACTTTTTCCCTCTGCCCCCCCAAACCCTACTCTCATGTGAGTACTCCGTCTCTAAAATAAATAAATAAAATATTTTTTAAAATTAATTATTAAATCAGTGGTTTTAATTAGGCTAAATTTTGTATCATTTTCTGTAATGTTAAATAGTAATTACTTAAAATTTAAATAACACACTGCTTTATCAAAGATTTTAATTTCTCATATTTAAAGAAAATATTCTTTTTTTTTAAAGATTTTATTTANAATACTTTGGATTTTTCTCACTGATTTGTAATGCCACTTATGTCAAATACCAAGTTTGGCATTTGCAAAGGTCTATTTTTCTTACATATTTAGAAAGATGTTTTATGTATTCTGGATACAAATCCTTTGCCAATGATATATGTTGCAAATGTTTTGTCCCACCTTGAAATCCTGATGAATGTAAGTTTTTTTTTTTTAAGAATTTATTTATTTGACAGAGATAGAGACAGCCAGCGAGAGAGGGAACACAAGCAGGGGGAGTGGGAGAGGAAGAAGCAGGCTCATAGCGGAGGAGCCTGATGTGGGGCTCGATCCCATAACATCGGGATCACGCCCTGAGCCGAAGGCAGACGCTTAACCGCTGTGCCACCCAGGCGCCCCACCCAGAAAATATTCTTGATATAGTCAAAGATCATAAAACAAACGCTAAAAGTCTAACTAATCACATTGAAATCAATTTTTTTTTCAACAAGATTTTAATGGGAAGCTATGGGGCTTGGAATTGTATAAGTAATTAAACCCTTTCACCTTTCTTTCTATCATTTATTTTCCATCCCCCAACACCATGAAACCTGGGCAGCTCAGTTAGAAACCTATTTCTTAGGGTGGAGCTCATAATGGGGAGTTGGTAGAGGAAAGAAAGAAAAAATGCAGCATATAACTATCCACCAAGTTAACCTAGGAACACTCTTCTTCACAGGGCTTCACAGCATGGTTGATTTGGCTTGGAACTGTGAAATCAAAGGAGAGTTTGTTTTTCTCTGCCCCTTCTAAGATTCTTCCCAGGAGCAAAGCCTAGTCTATATTCATGGGAAAATCACTATTATAGAATGTCAATGGTGTTTGAATGAATGGTCTTCTATTCCAGTTCAAATTAATATTCTCTTTGGGGTATATATTAAATTTATTGGCCCTCTTCTATTTCAAGTGGGAAAAGAAATTACTTTGAACATAGGGAAAGACCTAGCAGACAATCAGAAGTCATTGCACCATGTCTATTTGAATTTCTTTAGGTATGTGAACATACACTTGTCTCAAATAAAAGACTACAGAAAGAAATGAAAAAATCAGCTGCATGCCTCAAAACAAGGAGAGAAAAAATTTCAAGAAATATAAAATAATGAGAAAAGCTTAACTATCTAATTAATAACTGCCATAAGCAAAGAAGGTATATGCCCCTTTCAACTCTCTAGAGGTTAAAAAATAATAATGTGCTATCAAAAATATGATAAAAACTCTCGGGGCGCCTGGGTGGCACAGCGGTTAAGCATCTGCCTTCGGCTCAGGGCGTGATCCCGGCGTTCTGGGATCGAGCCCCACATCAGGCTCTTCCGCTATGAGCCTGCTTCTTCCTCTCCCACTCCCCCTGCTTGTGTTCCCTCTCTCACTAGCTGTCTCTATCTCTGTCGAATAAATAAATAAAATCTTTAAAAAAAAAAAAACTCTCAAATTATAGATTATATTAGTTCTCTAGGAAAATTAAGTCAAGATTCTTCCATGAAAATTGCATATATTCACAAACAGGAAAATAAAAACAAAGAGAAACGATCAGTACTTTATCAAAACTCCACCATTGATATTTCAATCACATCACATCCTCCCAGCAGACGTTCTGTCTGAACAAATTTGTATGTTCACTCTTGTTCAGTTTTGCATAGCGAAGTTATCTTTCTTTGAGTTGTGTATCGTTGTACGTGTTCTTTTTGGTAGAGATGAGATGTAAGAAGTTGAAATTCTTGGTACGATCTATATCCACGCATCTTTGCATACACAATCAATTTTTTTTAAATAGGAACAGGAATAAAAGCATGACATAACAATTGAACTGCATGTTATTGGGTATTATTAGTTGACCTTGAGGACTTTCTAGAAATTACAAAAACATGGTAAGTCATTCATACCTATCTTCAAACACTGAGATGGCAAGTGAATCAAATGATTTGCCTAAATAAAAATTTATTTTCTGCTAAAATACTATTAATCAGGTGCCAAGTATATTAAGAATTCTCAGGAACCTTATAGTGAATCTATGTTTTTTCTTTGTCTTCAAACGTACAAGCAATATTTACCATATATAAAAGTGAAAGTAACAAAAAAATATCAAATTTATTTATGAAAGAATAGAAAAAAGTAAGCCAAAAGGAATCTCTAGTTCTTTCAAAGTCAAAAACAATCCATGTCTGCAAGAAGAAATTTAAAAGTCCAAGGCAAAATAATGAATACATTTTTCTTTACATTGTTAGAAGTACCATATAAAACGGTATTATTTTCAAGGGAAAAATGCCATATTACTAATATAAATATATGCCTCAGAGAATGGCTGCAATAGCAGAATGAAACAGACAAAATTAAACAAGAGTTTTTGTAAGTATCCTACAAACATTAACTCAGGACTTTGGTTTTACCAAAATTATATAAACCTAAACTTCATTCATGATCATATCAAATTAACTACTTTGGCTCTTTGTTTTCTCCTCCATTACAGGCCTTGTGTGCCTTAGAGCTGTTACATTTTACTTGGCTTAATCTATAACCAGAGCAAGACTGAAATAATCATCTGTGTCATCTAAAGAAAACGCACTTATACAACACTGTAGGGGGAGAGAGAGGCAGTGGCCTGGCACTGATGACCACCAAACAGAAACTGGGAACTAAACCAATGGACCCTG
This sequence comes from Ailuropoda melanoleuca, assembly GCF_002007445.2. NCBI lineage: Eukaryota > Metazoa > Chordata > Mammalia > Carnivora > Ursidae > Ailuropoda > Ailuropoda melanoleuca. Next base: position 41,579,975 of record NC_048228.1, on the reverse strand, counting down.
AAGGCCTAGTAATTTGATACAATATTTTCTATAGGAACTGAGAAACCAATGATACTTCACATAAAATATAATCTCTTTTGTAAGATTTCTGCATTTTAGTTGATAACTACGTTTATATCTTGATTTTACTACTGTGATTAGAGTTGAATATGTTATTAATACAATTGTTGAAGTGATACAAAGAAAATTAATACATTATTTTATGAAAATATTATATATTATATATTATAAATATATTATAAAAATATTATTTTTAAAAATTCATTTTAAAATTTGTTTTAAATTGAAATAGCTCATAAAGTTCTTGCTTCTTACTTACAGATTCATGGAAAAACTTATTGTTACTACATCCATATAACTTGTTCACCCTATTCTCACCACCCATTGTACCAAAATCCTCCTGTAGTATACCCATGCTGGGGATACTAAAGTAGCAGTTACTGGTGATTGCTTCAATAATCCAATATTCATTTCCAAACCCTTTTTCCCATTCTACCTTTGCTAGAAGCTAGAAAAGCTAAGTACTTGCTTCCTTGCTTTCCTTGTAGAGAGCAGAACACAATTTTGGCCAATAATATGTAGGTAAACACATACTGGAGTATAGTTTTTTGGGAAAAGCTTTTAATTGTGTGTGTGTGTGTGCAATTTTATTTTATATATATATGGAGAAAAAGAGAGAGAAAACAGCAAAGGCTGACCCCATGCTTTTCCATCATTCTGTTGGTCTTAAAAGAGGATTGAGTATCTGCAGTTACAGCAGTCCTATTATGATTGTATGAGGAAGGCAAAGAAGAACTGAACTGCAGTGACCCAGGCAGGCTTGGACATCAGAAGCACTTGCCTACCACCTGGCTTCTTGTGAGAAAAATAAACCTCTCTGTTTAAGTCACTACTTATCAGATATTTTATTATTTGGAGCTAATAGCCTTTCTGATGCACTGTCCTCAAAGAGTCCATATTCTACTGAGAAAAACATGGTCAGATGTCCAAAGTAAAAGATTATGCTTTAACTAGAGGCTATCTCTCCTATCTAAAAAAGAATGGTACTGATTCTCCACCATATCCTCCAGCAATATTCTGATTATCAGAATCTGATTATTTGCTGAACGGGGAGGGGTGATGGTCTCTCAAAGCATCTATTTGAAAGAGTTTACACACAGAAATACTTTGTATGTTTGGCTGAAGAATAGGGAAAGAGTATGTGTATGAGTGTGTGTGTGTGTAGGGTGATAACAACAAAGAGAAAGGCATGACGTGATGACTACTTCCCTTCACCTCCATCTACTTAAAATAATTAATTTCATCATAGAATTTTTTAATTATTATTTTTTAATTTTTATTTATTTATTTGAGAGAGAGAGAGATAGCAAGAGAGAGAGAGCACAAGCAGGGGGGAGAGGGAGAAGAAGACTCTCCGCTGAGCAAGGAGCTGGATGTGGGATTTGATCCCAGGACCCTGGGATCATGATCTGAGCCAAAGGCAGACGCTTAACTGACTGAGCCATCCAGGCGCCCCTCATCAGAGACATTGTGATATAATGAACATAAGCAGTGCTGCTTTAAGAATCACGTGACCAAGTATGGCACACTGGTGGCCTTACTTCTGCAGTTGAGCCCAGCCCAGCTGTGGCTCATTGTTGACAGCTTTGGGAACACTAAGAGATGCTCTCCTTGACACCCATACTGATTGTCTTATGGAGGGTACAAGCAACAGTGGAAACAGCAAGCACCCTCCTGCAAGTGATGTTCAGGCATTAGACTTTCAGGAGGAGGTTTGAGTATAAGCACAAAGTCAAACATTACGGAACACATGTAAAACATCACTTGGAGAACGCTGGAAGTATGGGAGGTTGCCAACACATTTTCAGGAGTCTGACGGTCCTACGTATGGGAGAAGATGGGGCTCAATCTGTGTTATTAATATAACTGGAATCCATCCAGTCTATAGCCCAAGCTGGTGAGAGTTTTAAAGACAGTGATTTTTGGCTAACAGATTTTTGGCTGATAGATACTTTAACTCTTTATCTAATTCAAATTGCCACTGATGGTACTGAGAAGACTTTCCCATTCAGAGAACTGGACAAAAGAATGGAGGATCACTCAAACTATAATGAAGTAAGGGAATGTTTATTGAAAGCTGAGTTATTGGAGTATATTCTCTGATCAAAGGGAACAGAGTTCATTATTCTTTGAGTTCATATTAATGGCAAAGTTCAGTAACTGTTTTGAGAGAGTAGAAAACTCTCTTTTCCCCTCCACACTCCAAGAGTATATATGCAATACTAATATCTCTTCTTTTGTCCTCACCCCGGTCTCTCTCCCATTCCCTCAACAGAGTAACAAGAATAAAAAGATCAACCAACAATCAACAAAGATTAATATCTTCTGAACACTTATTGCATACAAGATATTGTGTTAAGCACTGTGTGGGGATTTTTCAAAATAAAATAGCTCTATTAAATGACCTCCACTTAGTCAAACCATAAGATTAACTGATGTTCTCCATTCCCCCTATAAAAAAGACTAATGTCCATGGCCGCTGAATGTTTACTAATGCGCTATATCATAGCATACCTGCACATTTATGCTTCCTCCAGCTGAGTTATAACTACCAGTTGCCATTCATTCATTCCCTTAACAGTATCTGAGTGTACACTATGTGACAGGCTCTACTCTAGGAGGTAGGGACACAGCAGTAAACAAAACAGACTAAAATTTTGACCTCCTGAAGCTTACACAAAAATCAAATCTGTAGGGGTGCCTGAGTGGTTCCTTCGGTTAAGCTGCAGACCCTTGATTTTGGCTCAGGTCATGACCTCACGTCCTGGGATCAAGCCCCACGTGGGATTCAGCACCCAGTGCAGAGTCTTCTTAAGGATTCTTTTTCTCCCCCTGCTCTGCCCCACCACCACCCACCCCCAGCCCAGATCACACATGCATGCGCACTCTCTCGCAGTCTTGCTCTCTCTAAAATAAATAAATCTTTAAAAAAAAATCAATTGTTTTAGTTTCCCAAATTCTTAATGTGAATTATCCTTGCTAATGTAAATAGGTAATTTAATTTTCGTATACTTTATTAAGTGTAAAGTGCAAAATGAAAATAAAGTTGAAATTTAAAAACAAAGTAGTGAATTTTAGGTTATGTATATTTTACCACAATTTTTTAAAACTGAAGTTGAACGCTATGGAAAGACAAATTACTGCCATGAATTACCAGAGGCAAGAAAACTGGAATATATTACACAGGTGTCCTCAAGTTCTACATTTCCTTTAACAAAAACCAAACCAGAAAATTGTAGATTTTGCATTTAGGCAAGGTTTAGGTAAAAAAGACAGCCTACAACTCTCAACAGCAGATTTACGCTCAGAAAAGCTTGGCCCAACATCACAAGATTGACTAATGAATGTATAATGACAGGGTTTTGGTAAAAAAAAAAATAATTTGCGTATGTGTAATTTTTAATAGTTCTCTAAGGTGAACTAAAGAACTACTTATCCTAACAGCTTCAACTCTCTAAGAAATTTCCTCTCCTGTGGTTTTAAAATGTGGCAGGTTCAGCATTTCTCTTGTTTATAGGAATATCCTAGCTCAGGATTTGGCCCTAAATTGATAATCTGTCTGCAGATAAGACTAGTGTTCCTCCTCAGATTGCTATTAGACATTATAGGAGAAGATGTAAAAATCAATCAACTTTTAAGAAATTTTTAAGAAGTGATGCTTTGTTTTATTAAACACTCCAAGTTGGCCTAACAAAGCCTTTAATGATGAACTTTCTTGCACAGCAGCTTACTCGCATCAGACAGTGTGAAATCGCCCTCTTTAAAACAGAACTTAAACTAGAAAGCTTAATTTCTGATTTGGTCTCCATTTCTGGGAACACTTAAGAAAATCAAGATTAGCAGTCATGAACCCTAAGGCAAGTCCCTATAGGTCAGATTTAGATGACAGCATCTTCATATTAAATTACTTTGTGTATGTTCAGACATGGCTTAGTTTCCAAAAACAGAAGGGTTATGCTTATTTGCCATACTCCCTTCAACCAAACTGAATAGGCAGTTACATAACTTGCCAGGACAAGTAGCAGAAATGAGTCAGAGACAGGACCAGCCCTAGTAAAAATTGCGAATTAGGCAGTTTGACTTCAGTGCCACACCCCTTTAGTACTACACATACTTCCCTGATCCCCTCCCTTGGTAACATCAGCCCTCCGGGTCACCCTCATAGCACATACCTCTCCCCCACCAAATTCTTCTCTCTCTTTCTCCTCCACTCACACCGAAACTAGCTTCCCTCTTTCCTTCTTCCCCTTCATTAATTAAAACTTAGCTCTCCAGAATCTCTCACCCTCAGGGTTTAATGTGACAACAACCTAATCTGATAAACCAATCTATACTAACTGCTAAGAAAGAAAGCTGGAAGGTAAAGCGAATTTTAACTTCCACATTCCAAAGTTAACACCTTTGCAGTTTAACTCATTCGTGGCTAAAGTGAGAATTTCTAGTCAAGGCATTCAGGAAATATTGTGTCTCAGGCGGAACCATTAAGCAACTGGCTGCAGGAGTAGGTGAAGGTTTTTAGCCTAACACACTGCCAGCCATATCAGAGGAACTAACAAGCCCTAGTCAATTTGGGGACAGTAGGGGAAATTGGAAAAGAACTAAGGATCCTGTTGGTAAAGAAGAGTGGAAGTTACAGGAGCACACAATTTTTTCTGACTTAAACTTTCATAGGACTAGCTAGTCCAGGTAACTGATAAATATTTTAAAAAGTTTCTCTTCAGAATGAAAGACATCAAAAGATTTTTTTCTCAATAAGTCTAGAACTAATTTCAAAAATCTACATACCTTCTGTTGTTATTGTTGTTTGATTTTCTTAAATAGCACTTTACAGTTTTCATACACATATTTCATGTAATCCTGTTGAATACTGAAAGAACATTACTGGCTATTATGTGTGGGACATATCAGCTATTCTTATTTCCTTCACTTTGTAAATGAGGAAAACGACACTTAAAGAAGAGAGGTGACTTGTCAAGATTTGCACTTAGGTCCTTTGAGTGCAAATGCTGTGCTCTTTCATTGTACTGAACTACCAGGTTGCCTCCCAACATTTAGAGCTATCTGTGCCATTGCTGTCATGTAACTCTACATCCTAGGGGAATTCTCACATTCTAAAAAGAGAGTTCAGCTACCACCAAAAGAAAATAACTTGTTTATTCAATGGACCTGAGGGTAATTGTAGTCCTATCTGGTTTCCATTGCTGCATTTTTCCCCAGCCTATTCTTGGTTCACTTGGAAGTGTCAGTACCGTCTCACAAAGTCTTCCTTAAGTACTGTGGGACTTTGTGCTCCAATTACCTGCTCATGTTTTGGTGGATTACTTATCTTGCTTCTGCTTCTCCCCTGGGCAAAGTTCTCATCACAGTCCTTACTCTGTAAGCAAAAAAGAGGATAATGTGTTTCTGGGCTTAAAGGAGAAAAAACACTAACATAGATGGTACAAACCAGAATACAAATATTTCATAATGAGATGAACACAAGAAGCCAGCTGGGAAAACATTGCTATTTACAGATTTAGATTAGCCTAGAATTCATTTCAACCTTGGAGGTAAAGGTGGTATTTTTTAATCATTGTCCTTTAAAGCACCAATCTTAACATTTAGGAAAGATATAAACTCCTTTCTGAATTTGTTGAAATGTATAGATGTTTTCCCTAGAAAAATGCACACACACATACTTGGAATACAATCTCAAGGAGTCCATTAGGGGGTCATCCATGGGTCCCACATAAAATATTCCTGACGTAGAGTGTGACACGAGGTTAGTCTCTAAGTGATGAATATTCTGAGGTCCATGAGCCACTTGGAAGCCCAATTAAAAATGTGTTAAGTCCAGCTATTTAGTTTCTTTATATTAGTAGTGATAATCTGTTGACCTTTTTGTTTGTTTATAGAAGCTGGCAAAAGGGACATCGTTTTTATTTAGTCTTTAAAAGAAAAATCAACTCTGCTAGCCTTTAAGGTAGCATTGTCCAAAAGGACTTTTAATGATGATGGAAATGCTCTGTATCTTGCTATTCCATTCAGGGGTCACTAGCCACTTCAAATGTGGCTAGTGCGACTGAGGAACTGAATTTTTTACTTAATTTAAATTTGATTAATTTACAAAAAAGTTTTTTCTTGTGATGAGAACTTTTAAGATCTACTCTCCGCAATTCTCAAATATACAATACAGTATTATTTACTATAGTCCCAATGCCATACATCACATCCCCATGACTTACTTATTTTATAGCTGGCAGCTTGTCTTAACACCCTAGATCTTTTATAACAAAAGTGACACACACATTGTAAAGATTTTAAACAAAAACATTTCAAAAATGCAATCTTTACTGTTATTCTAATCCTCAGAGAAACTGTAGTTAGTATAAATATTGCCATATAAAAAGATATATGTATTTTTAAAAAGACTTTATTTATTTATTTATTTATTTATTTGAGAGAGAGAGAGAGAGAGCAAGACGTGGGGCAGGGGGTGGGGAGAGGAGCAGAGGGAAAGGGACAAGCAGACTCTGCACAGTGCCCCATGCAGGGCTGGATCCCAGGACCCTGAGATCACAACCTGGGGCGACATCAAGAGTCAGAAGCTCAACAGACTGAGCCACCTAAGCTCCCCTAGATATATGTACTTTTTGAACAGAAATCATATTATTTTGTATGGCAACTTGATTTTGTCACTGGATAATATATATGGGCAACCATAGTTTATTTAACCATTCCACTATTATGTACATTTATTTTGTTTTTAATTTTATGACTACTAACAATACTGCAATAAATATTCTTGATCATATCTCTGGTCATATATGTAAATATTTCTATATGATAAATTTCCTAGGTGGAATAAGCTAAAGGATTTAAATATTTATATACTATGAAAGACATTGCAATTGCATTCCCAAATGCAATAAGACAAACTATAATCCTACCAACAATCGTGAGATGATATCTATTTCACATGTATTCACTAATACCAGATATCAATACCAGATATTGTAAGTCTTTAAAATTTTTTTCCATGGGGGGGCTGGGTGGCGCCGTTGGTTAAGTGTCCGATTCATGGGTTTGGCTTAGGTCATGATCTTGGAGTCCTGAGATTGAGCTGTCAGGCTCTGAGCTCAGCACAGAGTTTGCCTAAGATTCCCTATCCTCTGCTGTTCCCTCTAACCCCCATTTGCACACGTGCGCACGATCTCTCTCTTTTTAAAATATAAAAAATAATTTTTCCAATTTGATAGTTACAGACACCTTATTTTTGTTTCAATTTTTTCTTTATACAGTTGTTTTATTTTCAAATATTCATCGCTTTTCTGAATTTCTTTTGTAAATTTTGTGGTCATTGTTTTTATTACTATATAGAAGCTTTGTATTTTATGTAGCAAAATAAACAAATTCTTTTAAGATTTTGGGGACAAGTGGGTATCTGCTGCTATCACCAAAATAAATTCCATTTGGATCAAAGAATAAAATGTGAAAAACAAAGCCATGAAAGTCTAGAAGAAAAAAAAATGGAAGAATATTTTTAGTAATAGAAAATAAAATGGTTTGTAAGCAAACAAAAAATACTAATAAGAGAAAGAAAACTATACATGTAATGTGACAGCATTTTGTACCTATTAGATTAGCAATGATCAAAAACGTTTGATAATGCTGTGTTGGTGAGGGTGTGGGGAAACAAAGTGTGCTAGCAAACTTTCCATCTGTATTGGGATGACTGTAACTGGTTTTTGTACTGCTTCTTTAGAGGGCACCTTGGCTTTGTCTATCAAAATGTAAAATGTGTCTACTCTTTAATACAGCAATTACACTTCTAGAAGCTAAACCTAGCTAAACCAGCTCTACTTTACATGTAAGACAGGACCAAGTACAAAGAAATGTATTTTGAATTGTAAGGAACTGCAAGTTTGGGAATAACCTACATGTCCATTAAAAAAGGAGAAGTTAAGTAAACTATGCCACATCTAAGCAACAGAATACTATACAGCCATTCAAAAGAGGTAGGCATATCTGGAGAACCTGATAATAGAGATCAAAGTATATTATAATGTTTAAAAAAATGTATTAGATAAGGATGTGAGCTAACATTACTTCAAAAAAGAACATGTGTATGTGTGTGTCTGAGAAGATACACAAGAAATAGCTAGATTTCTCAACACCATTTTTGAATGATGCATGTTCCTCCTTTATTATATACTGTACCTAGTCAATCATTTTATCATATATTGTAGCTGGTCTGCTGCTAACCATTGTGATTTATAATTTATTTTAATAGATTTTAGTGTACTTCCTCCTCATTTATTTTCTTTTTAAGATCTTGGTTATTTTTATTTTTTAATTTTTATTTATTTATTTTTAGATTTTATTTGAGAGAGAAAGAGCACATGTGATATCTGAGCATGAGTAGGGGAGAAGGGCAGAGGGAAAGGGAGAGGCAGGCTCCCCGCTGAGTAGGGAGCCCAATGCCCAGCTTGATCCCAGGACCCTGGAATCACGACCTGAGCCAAAGGCAGACGCTTAGGGGCGCCTGGGTGGCGCAGTCGTTAAGCGGCTGCCTTCGGCTCAGGGCGTGATCCTGGCGTTCTGGGATCGAGCCCCACATCAGGCTCCTCCACTAAGTGCCTGCTTCTTCCTCTCCCACTACCCCTGCTTGTGTTCCCTCTCTTGCTGGCTGTCTCCATCTCTGTCGAATAAATAAAATCTTTAAAAAAAAAAAAAAAAAGGCAGACGCTTAACTGAGTGAGCCACCCAGGCACCCTTCTTTTTGGTTATTTTTAAAAGGTTAACCTTCCAAATGAATTTTTAAATTATTTTCTCAAATTCCCAAAAGTATTGTTAGACATTTGATTAAAATTATACTGGATATGTAGGTTATTTTTTAAAAATATTTTATTTATTTATTTATTTGTTAGAGCGAGAGAGAACACAAGCAGGGGTAGTGGCAGGCAGAGGGAGAAACAGGCTCCCTGCTGAGCAAGGAGCCCAATGTGGGACTTGATCCCAGGACCCTGGGATCATGACCTGAGCCAAAGGCAGATGCTTAAGCGACTGAACCACTCAGGCATCCCTGTAGGTTACTTTTAAAAGGTATTAGAATTATATGATGTTTGGGTGTTGGTATTTATTTATTTATTTTTAAAGATTATTTTAGAGAGAGAGCACAAGGGGGAGGGGCAGAGGGAGAGGGAGAATCTCAAGCCGACTCCGTGCCCAGCACAGAGCCTGACTTGGGGCTCGATCTCAGAACCCTGAGATCACAACCCTGAGACGAATACCGTGAGAACACCACTGGAGTGGAAACCAAGAGTCAAGACATTTAACCAACTGCACCCCCAGGTACCCGAGTGTTGGTTTAATCTAAAAGTATCTCTCTTCTTTTTTTTTTTAATCTTTTTTTCTTANTTTTTTTTTTTTATTTTTTTTTTTTTCTTTTTTTTTTTTTTTTCCTTAAGTAGGCTCATACCCAGAGTGCAACACAGGGCTTGAACTCACAACCTGAGCTGAGATCAGAGTCAGATGCTCAAACAAGTGAGCCATCCAGGCATCCCTATCTCTTTTTTATTCAAACATTTTTGTCTCATAAATTCATTTTTAAAGTAAGTTTTATTAATTTCTCTTAATATTCATTTCTAGCTATTTAACTGTGGTTATTATAAATAGGAGTCTTTTTATATTATATGTTCTAACTCGTTTGATTTGTACATGGGAAAGCTCTTCATTTTGTATGGTAATTTTTAAAACTGGTTACCTTAACTCATCTTTTATTGCTTCTAAAAGATTTTCAATGGGGGCGCCTGGGTGGCTCAGTCAGTTAAGCAACTGCCTTGGCTTAGCTCATGATCCCGGGATCCTGGGATCAAGGCCCACATCAGGCTCCCTGCTCAGTGGGTAGTCTACTTCTCCCTCTGCCACTGCCTAAAGCTCCCCTGCTTATGCTCCCTCTCTCTCTCTCACTGTCAAATAAATAAATAAAATATTTTTAAAAAATTAAAAATAAGTAAATAAAAGGTTTTCAATTGATCCTTGCAGTTTTCATATAATTTGCAAACAAAGGACAATCCTAACTTATGTTTAGTATTTAATTTTGTATTTCTATTCCATGTCTCACTGGATTGGCTATCATATCCTTTCATGGTATGATGATGAGCATTCTTGCCACATTTAATGGGAATAATTGTTTCATTCTAAAGCCAAGTTTCTGGATTTGGTATAAAATATATATTGTTAAATTATCTACCCTAAATTCTTTAAAAGTTTTTATTAAGGAATGATGTTGGATTTTACAAAATCCTTTTCATTATCAATTGAAACACTCATACAGATTTTTTTTTCTTCCTTGACTTATTAATGTAGTCAACCAAATGAGTAAGTTTTCTATTATTGAATCATTCTTATATATCTGGCATAATTCCTCTTAATTTTGCCATAGCATTTGTAACATAGTTCTGGGGTCTATGTGTATCTTAAGTATGTATTTTAATTTTACATTATATCCAAAAGGAGATTAACTTGTAGGTTTCTCTTTTGTGTACTCTTTATCAGGTTTTGGCATCACAGCCATTTATTTTAAAATCAGCCTTTTACCTCATACAAAACAAAAGGATTACTGGTGAAAAAGCCTGAAGGGCAACCACCTGAAATGGCCTTAATGGGGGGGAAAAAAACCCACAACAATGCTCACAACACTGGTTTGTCTGCTTTTGAGAAAATTTCCAATGCTACACTCTTCATGCTTTCTTTCTGACTTGAATTTGCAAGCTATTCCAAGTAGCTTTTCTTTCTAATAAACATATGAACTTTCTTTCAATGGCAAACAGAGGCACATGTTGTACCTTAGCACTGTCATACATGAACCAGAACATTTAAAAAGCCGTGTTTCAGAAAATGGGGGAAGTTCTGGGGGAAAGGCTCTAATCCTTCACTTCTGTCTCTAGTTCAACTGGGCTGGTCTTCTCACTATTATTTACTATCACCACTCTATTCCTGCTGTTGCACTTTGGTTTAATGTTGTTTCCTTCAACTGTCTTTCCTCATCTGTGCTTCATTCATCCCACTACCTACCCTTCTTCGAAGCCCAATTTAAATTCCCCTGCTCCTTAATATGACTAATCCAGCCCATCCAACCTACCACAGACTTTCTCTCATCTGCTACTGTACTCAAAGTTTGGCTGCACATTCTAGCCATAATCTCAAATTGCTTCAAGAATGCTATTTTTCTTTCTTAGGCTCTGTGGTTAGCTCCCTGAGGGCAAGGACCTTCCTTATCTTAAAATTTTGCTGTGCATTTTCCATTGTATTTAGCACTGTGAGTAATTACATTCAGGGCATACTTGCAAGACATATTTGACTAAACACATCCATCACAGTTATTCATTTTAGTAAATGAGATAATGAAAAGTCAAGTGCTCGCCAAAGGTAAATCATTACTATTAATTCCCTCATTCATCATACATGTTCAGCAGCCTCAGGGGCTAGGGAACCTAGGATTGCAGTTTTAATTTCACCTCAGATCTCTCCATTTTGGAGCCAGCCATGAAGTTTAGATTCACCTAGGGCTCTGCACTATCAGCCCAGGACTACATTTACCCCCCCACACACACACACCCCCGGTCCCCTATCCAGAGTGGACCAGGTTATCTTATACCTCTGAGAATAACCCCAAACTTTTGAAATTCAAATGACAAGATACTGTTTGCTCATGAATTCAGGAGACTTTCTTGTTAATTGTTGAAATCCAAATCTTTCAGTCTGCAGCCGGGGAATAGCGCTAGGACATAAATTTGCCAAGAAGCGATGTGTAGTTCTATAAAGAAAAACGGATATTCTTTATTTTATTCGATTACAGAGAACTTTTGACTTCATTTTTTTAACTTTAGGATTATCTTAGTTTCAGAGGAATTTTAACAGAAGAATTTACATACTTTTTTTCAAAAATATGAGTATTTGAGTTTCCCCGAGGGCACCTGGGGTTGACGAAGTGCTGCCAGCACACCTTTGAAGATCACTTTACAACTGTGGGAAAACTCACCGAGCTGTTGACCCCGCCATTTCCAAGTTGCTATATTGCTGCAGGGAGCTGGCACAGCCCCGCTCTGTCTCTCTTCCCTCTTCTCCTCACGCTTTCAAAGCCCAAATCCGCCCGGTGAGAATATGGAAACAAGGCTGGAGGCCAGGAGGGCAAGGGGGGAGGGGTTATTTAGATTCACGGGGGAAGAGCAAGCGGTTAGACATTTTTCACTCTCCCTCACACTCCCTAGGGCCATAAAGTTCTGTTTCTGGACTTGGAAGCGGGGGGTGGGGGCGGTCGGCTGCGTTTTCAACTTGGCCTAAAATTCGGAGTCCACACTGCAGGGGATAGGAACTTTGCGGCCCGGCGATCAACCTGAGGGTCTGGTTAGCCAGAACAGTAAAAGCCAGGCCCTAGGCACCGGTTGTCATGGGAACTCGGGCGCTGGTCTCCCAGGCGACCTCGTCCCTAGGGAGGGGGCGGAACTGGAGGCCGGGAGGCCCAATGAGGCGGAGGGGAGCGCCCGGTCGCCGATCGCTCTCCTGCTAGAGCCCGGGAAGGCTTTTGAGTGACAGGAACGGGGGCGGGGCCGGCGCGGGTGCCTGAGGTGGAGCCGGTGCTGTGCTAGTAGCTCGGGCGGCGGTGGTGCGGCGAGGGTCACACACCATGATCACGGCCCCTAGAGACCGTCTTGCTGGCGCGCGGCACTCCCTAGCTCCCCGGTGCGCCTCAGCCCGCTCGGCAGCCCTCAGAGCCGGCTGCAGGAGTTGAGCCGCCCCGCGCCGGAGGGTTTTGGCGAAGCTCTGGGAGGCGCGCAGAGCACCGGAGGGCGGAGAGGCTACTCCAGCGCTCCGGGGACAGGCGGTCGGCCGGGGTCGCCGCTGGAGGGGCGTTTCCGAGGCGTGGAGGAGGAGGAGATGCTGCTCCTCTTCTCCCCCTCCCCAGGCTCCTTCTTCAGCTCCTTCGGCCCACGCCCGCAGCCGCTTGGTGGAGAAGAGGTGGTGGCTCTCGGCGCCCGAGGCTGCAGCGGGCGGCCCGCCCCGACGCCGCGTCCCCTCAGCCCGCGCCTCGCGCTCCAGTAGCAGGATCGGGTCTCCGGCAGAGCGGGTAAGGACGAGAGCAGCCCTGGGCTGTGGTATGGATTTGCAGAAGTACAAAACAAAGTACACCACGCTCCCTCTCCTCCTCTCCCAGCTTTTGCTCTGGACCCTGAAACCCACTCCTCTGTTGCCTTGGTGGGGAAGGAACTTTTCTTTGGTCGTCGTGGTGAGGTGGCTGGGGTGGGGAAGGATGAGATGAAATTTCATTGGGAATTCGGTAGATCCACCTTCTCACAGGAGGAAAGCCGGATTCTTGGGAATGAAACCTCAGAGGGGGAGTAAGAGATTGCGAGGTGGTAGGGAGTGACATCGCCCCATCCTGCTAGTATAGCGCTGAGTCGTGCGTGCTATGGGAAGGGATCTCGGAGTCTGTTTCTAATTTCTGTAAATGACTGTGGACATGGTGTGGTTAGAGGCCGCCCAGAAGAATGTGTATATGTAAGGGCTCAGAGAAGAGGGGGTGGGAAGGAAGAGGGGCAGAGGGAGAGACACTGCCTGATGCAAGCTCTTTTATTGCTTTTCTTCTCAGTGCCTCAGTTAAATCCCCCACCCCCACCCCGCCTTTGCTCATTTCTGGATTCTAAGTACAGAAAGTTGGAAAGCTTAAGTTTGTCGAAGTCGAGTAAGTTCTTACGAAGTTTAATTGCCCTATGTTGTGAATATATTGGCGAAGGGGGAATGGGGAGAAATATTACGACTGAAATAGATTTGTATCAATACTGTTTTCATTGCCCTTACACATATATGATTGACACCTCCACACACTTCCAACTACTCTCTTCGACAGCCTTGTGTCAGGTTCGTTTAATTGCATCTTTGAAACAACAAACGCGGTGACTTCATAGGGAGCTGCCTGGAGCTGAGTTTACCTCTCAGAAAATGGGGCAATCGGGTTTGTTTTCAAGGCGGGGACTTAAACAAAATGAGGACACCTGATCTGCGGGATGGAGGGCACTGGTAACTAATTAGCAAGACTTAAAAATTTACATCTGTAGAGTTTTACTAAAGGGTGGGAAAATACAGAAAAGTCGCTGTATTATGAAACAAGTGTTGGAATTTTCCCAGATTCGTGATGGCTGGGTTAGCAGGATCAAAGTGAAAACTTGCATCATGCTCACTGGTTGCTTGTGGTGGTGCTTCGATAAACATTATTTCTCCTTTTAATAAGTTAGTATTTTTTATTAAATCTATGCTTGTATTGATTCAGTAAATTCATACAGAGGCGAACTAACTGCTTTATTAACCAATCCTAAATTTATTATACTTTTTCATAAAAACATTGTGTCCTAACTGATGTTCTAGAGGCTTTGTGGGAGTATGTGTGGGGGAGAAGGTAGGGTGGAAGTTGGAATTAAGGCTAGAAAAATACCTATGGTTAGTTATTAGAAAAGATTAATTTGTAAGGACTTTAACTTTCACAATTAGAGAATTATGACTTTTAACCATTATTTAGGTTTGTCTTTTGAATTTATATTTGTGTCACCAAAATATTTACTGCATGTAAAGTCTACTTAGTTTTTGGAGGGCCATTACTAGCATCCAAAAATATTTATAAATAACTTTTCATGTCACAAGTAACACACTCATACTCAAACTGTTAAAACCAATGTCAACTTAAAGGATGAATCTTGGCACTATAATAGGTATCAAAAGTTGCAGAACTTAGGTTATCTTTTTCTGGAGGCCTGCCTCCAATGCAGGAAGTGAATGTGAGAATTGGCTAATCATTTGTTTCTGTGTAGATGATAGGTATCATTCTTTTAAAAAATGGAGTTTCTGTGTTCTTTATTAATAGGAAAAAACAGGTCTAATCCTTGCTTTATTCCACTTTTAATAGGCTAAGGATTGGATGGGGGAGTATTGTAGCTTCTCTTACATCAATTGAGTATATATTTTTTCCAGCTCATCAAATTGCCCAGCCCCAAACATGGGGTGGAGGAGAATGAGGAGGACTACTGGGGATAAGCTACTGCTGCTGCTTCCTCTTTTTTGACAAGAGTTTGTAATTTTTAAATAAATTATGAAACATTTTTTTGTGGTATAATTAAATAGTAATTAATACCATTTGAAATTGAAAAAAACACTATCATACACTAAGCCAGTGCATTTAGGAGTTAATCCTATCAATGTATTCTTATTTTGGAATATGCTTTGGGAGAAGTCTGTGCCATTAATTGGAACAGTAAGCTGAAGGTATTCTTTCTAGCCTCTGATGTAGCTAAATTTGACTCATTTGTGTTGATGTCACTTTACAGGGTAGGGGACTGAAAAAGGAGAAAAGATACTGAGTCTCAGAATAGAAGGATTAGTGCTGATAGGTAGGGTGTGGGTGTCTGTTCTGGATTTCCTTNTTTTTTTTTTTTTTTTTTTTTTTTTTTTTTTTCCTGAGAAGCTGTCTCCCTTAATTGAAAATTAAGATGGGTTGAACAACTAAGGAACTGAATTTTTAAAAGATTGCTTTTAATGAGTAAATTAATGTAAGACTTTCAATGGCCTAGGTTAAAATAAAAGTTCTATACTCAGTGTAAATATGTCATATCAAAACTGGTCTGTATACTGCTCTGTGAAGAGTTCCAGTAATCCTTTAAGTGCAGGGGGTAAAATGAAAAAGTCTTTAAAACCCCTATCTTATTCCTGTTTAGTGTCAGGCAGCTGTGAATAAGCATCTTGTTCTATCCTGTCCGAAGAATGTGTGACTATATCTAATAGCTTATGAGGCAGTAGGAGACCAATTTTTAAGTTCTTAGGATAAAAGGCAGCTACTCCTAAATGGTCTGGTGTAGAGGCTGGTGTAGATTTGAACCATAGACAAACCTGTTTTTCCCAGTGCTTGCTATCAGATGCCTGGATAATGCGGGAGCAGGGACTGGTTAAGCACCTGTTTTAGTGTTTGCCTTATCCTGTGCTCCCCTACTAAATCCTGTTTTTTCTTTTTCTTTTCCNTTTTTTTTTTTTTTTTTTTTTTTTTTTTTTTTTTTTTTTATTCCAGTGTGAAAATTTAACGAAACAAACCTCCCCAGGGAGAATCCTTCTGCTATAGAATAGAGTATGGACTTTACTGTTTGATAAACACATGTCCAGTCCTAGAGAATACCTTTAAATCTACTTTCCACATCTGTAAATAAATTAATAATATCTACCTCCCAAGGTATGCTGAGGATGAAATTAAATAATATACACGAAATTGGCAAAGGCAAGTAGACATTCAATATTTAGTTTATTTCCTTTCTAATCTTTTACATAATTGAATAACATTCACTGATTAAAAAAATTTGTGATTATATAACCCAAATCATTTCTGAATATTTAGATTATGTAGCTCATATTTAGCCCTCAGGTGTTTTGGCTTGAATTTGGGTTGTCAAAGGCCCTCTTTGCCTACCAGCAATGCATACTGCATCTATGCTTAATAAACAGTTTCTCATTTTCTTTCTAGTTTAGTAATACTCAGCTCTGGCTGCATGTTAGAATCACCAAGGTAGCTAAAAAGTTTTTATGCCCAGGACTCAACCCAAAGCAATTAAACCAGAAGCTTGAGGGGATGAGAACCAGGCATCCATATTTTTGGAAGCTCCATGAGAAAATTACAACTTGAAGCCAAGTTGTGAACCAATATTCTAGTTGTCTCTAGAAAATGAGTATAGGAAATTTGTCCCCACAAATGCAGCGAGATTTTTATTTTGTGTCGTAGTCCTTTCCTCTTCATAAGTCACAAGAATTAAAAAAACAAAACTATGTCTCAGAAGCGTCTATGTATGTGCCCATCTACAGGACTTTTACTATTTGAATCAGAATTTAAGGTACCAGTATTTCCCTCTACTTCTTTAGTGCAGCGCTGTCCAATGTTGTAGTCCTATATGCATGTGGCTAAATTTACATTAATTTAATTAGATGCCATTTAAGATTCACTTTCTCATTTCCACTAACCATACCTGAAGTGCTCAGTAGCCACTTGTGGCTAGTAGCTGCTATATCGGACCGCTGAGCTGTGGAACATTTATATAATCACAAAATTCTGTATTACCTGAAGGGTTTTTTTAAAATTTTCATTTTTTATTGTAGTATAGTGATACACTCCCTGGAGGTTTTGAAATTTATATTCCATTTTCTCATCATCTGAAGTGGGCATGTATATTCATTTCCTTCAGATTTATAATTTAAAATATAATATTGTTTATACTTTTTTTTTCTAATGCGGAGAAATACCACATATTTGATGCTTATAGTACATCTTTCCTCGATCTGCATACCTAGTTACAAGGTGAACTGAGAGGTGGAACTTTAGTGTACTTGTGTGCATTATTTGTTATCAGTATGCCCTGAATCTAACCAGCGGCTTAATTGCCCTTGTGTACTCCCAACAGTTTCAAGTCGGCATATAGAGAAAGTCATCATTTCAATTCAAGTATTGGAATGTGGTTCAAGGTTTTTCTGTCAGGTGAAGGTGTTTTTGTTTTTTTGTTTGCTTTTCTTTTAGTTATAGAAACTCTTAGTTGTCATGTGATATGATTAAGTTTTCCAACAGAAAACTATCATATTAGTTTTAACATGAACATACAGATGCATGAGTGACTTTATTTTTTCCCACAAGGGAAAACATCCCCTTCAACCAAAAAAATGAGGTTTCTAAACAATTTGAGGGGTTGGAAGCTAACACTATGTCATGAATTTTATTGGTGTTTACCACTTGTTAGCTACTGATGCACAGCTTAGAAGAAACGGTACCATGTGTGTAATCCATCTCACTTGTATACCCACCTCCCCAAACACCTAATACCAGTTTCCTTTATTGGTTTAGTGTGCTCTGAGTAGACATGGAAACAAGTTATTTTCAATTAAAAGTGTTCTTTTTTTTTTTTTCTGTTGGTAGGTGGTGCATTTCTTTTTACATAAACGCATGCTTTTTTTTTTTTTACCTACTCAGATGCAAGTTGCATCCAGAACAATGAGAGTTATTTAATTGAAAGGATGCTTGATGAAATGTTTTGTATTCAATCTTGTTTTCATGTTCTGATGCTTTTCCACTTAGTTCTAATATAGTCTATTGAAGAAAAATGGAACTTTTTTTTTGAATAACTTAAATTAAGGTTAGAATAATTGTATAACTTGAGAATGTGGTAGAAATATTCAAAGTTGGTGTTTTTTGTTTCTTTCTTTTTGGGTTTTTTTGGAAGAAAGATAGAGCCTAGGAATTTTCTAAGTATTGTGTGAAAATCTACCAAAGCTAAAATAGCTATACTTCATGAAAGCTAGAATAGGTGTTTATTTGTTTTAAGATTTTATTTATTTATTTGTCAGAGAGCACAAGCAGGGAGAGTGGCAGGAAGAGGGAGAAGCAGGCTCCCCACTGAGCAAGGAGCCGGATGCTGGACTTGATCCCATGACCTGAGCCGAAAGCAGACATTCAACTGACTGAGCCCACCCAGGTGCCCCAGGAGTTCTCTCCCTAATACATTTTTTTCCCACCTAAATGGACACTGAAATAATCACTGTTGGTGAGCCAAGCTAGCTTAGTGTTCTTCTTGTGGCTGTATTATGAATCGGGACCAATCTGACCACATTCTGATGTCCAGCTCCCTTTTTAATTGTTCTTTATTCAGTAAGTATACATTGAATTCCTATTCTCTGCCAGACCCTCTGCGAGGCACGGAAGGGACACATTTCTAAGACAGCAGATAAATGGAATAATCTATGGCCGCATAGCTTTAATTTCTTGAATTCATGCCAACTAAGTCCATCTATTGACAGGATATACTGACATAGAACAGCTGTGAAGATAAAATTAAGCAACATGTAAATTGCCTTGTAAAACATTATAAATACATGTGTACCTATCTGAGTATATATTAATTGTTTTTAGTTGCAGCTGTGCCTGGTGTTGACCACTCCTGCTTCATTTAGAGAGACAGAATAGCATGGTATTTAGGGAATAGACTCTGGAGCTAGTCTGCTTGGGTTTTGATTTCTTTTTTTTTTTTTTAAGATTTTATTTATTTATTTGACAGAGATAGAGACAGCCAGCGAGAGAGGGAACACAAGCAGGGGGAGTGAGAGAGGAAGAAGCAGGCTCATAGCGGTGGAGCCTGATGTGGGGCTCGATCCCAGAACGCCAGGATCACACCCTGAGCCGAAGGTGGACGCTTAACGACTGCGCCACCTAGGCGCCCCTGGGTTTTTATTTCTGACTATGATTTAGTTTGTGTAAGTTTCTTAACCTTTCTGTACTTTAGTTTCTTCATCTGCAAAGTGAGGATAATGATCAGGCCTCTTTTATGGGATTGTTTTAAGGACCAAATGTTGTAAGCACTTCGAGCAGTGCCTAATGCAAACTAAGTATTCAATAAATATTAGCTGTTATTATTTTTGATATACTCGGATGTGTAACAGTTTGTTTGCTATTGTTGTGTTTTTTTAAACACTGGGTAAAGGTAATATATGAACTTAAATGTGCTTTTTTGTTTCAGTTTATGGCACTACTTCGTTCCTCAGGTTACATGTTTCTTCCACTTATGATTTGCAGTTACTGATATATGTGATGTGTGCCTGAGTTTTATACACTTAGTGGAACTTGTAAAAATAAATGTCATTCTCTTCAAACTACTCATTTTTAGAAATGAAAAACATCTCCTGTTTTGGAGTTACTTTTGAAACATACAGCATGTTTTTCTGAATCTTGTTTTTGGTGGTATATCTCTTTAAGAGTAGGTTTGATTCAATTAAATAATAGATTTATTATTGTTTTAGAAAGGTGAGTGTTTAAAGAGTATAATTTGAATTAAAATGAAACATGTTTATAAAGTAAAAGTGATTTTTAAAATATGGCTGTATATGTAATTAGAAAAGAGAGTCCTGGAAATGTTTCTGATGCTATGTTTTAGGACAAGGGTGTGTATCCTTCTAAAGTATCTATTTAGAACAGTAACACTCTCAGATACATAAAAGCTAGTATTTTTAAATGTACATGCTCACAGTCTCACAAACACACGGACTTATTACCTAATATTTATAAATCTTATGTTGCTGTGCTCCTGGGAGTATTCTGTAGCTTAAAATTGTTTAGAATAAATTTTGGGACATACTTCCTAACTAATACTGTGAACACGTTTACAGTCTTTAATATGCTAATATAACTTACTAATCTCCCAGATGATATGTATATAGTTTTCATTTATTTGTCTATAACTACAAAATTCATAGTACATCTCTTATTTTTTTTTTTTTTTTTTTTTTTTTTTTTTAAATTTTTTTTTTTTTTTTTGCAA